>NW_027617386.1:0-122348 GCF_964187855.1 Myxine glutinosa
CACAAGGAACATTGTTTGGAGAAACAAATAACTTTGGAGAAACTTTCAAGCATTTTATCATTTTCTCATTTTCCCCTCGAGTCGATTTACCATCACATCATCATTCATGAAAGCCTCTTCTTTCCATCACTTCACAAAGTCCCAACACATTTCGTCTTCCTTTCTGTATCTTTCTCCACATGTTCTCAAGATTCCCAGCTCTTGTCATTGAAAGCAAAATCCAGGTGTCCATTCTGATTGTTCCACCAGTCTCCAAGTTGTCGGAATTCCATGAGATGTCCACCTGGATGTGAAGATCCTCTCCTCTTCCTGTTTGATGTTACACTTCGTTACATGATGAGAGGACCCATCCCATTGTGATCCATATCAGTACCTGAGGTTGTTTCCCATCATCCACCTGTAGGTTTAAAATTTGGAGTTTATTTAGAACTTGGAGAATTAGATTCTCACAACTTCTACTGAAAGTCGCTTTATCATGAAAAACACAACAACAGTTTGAGCCTCGTGTTTATCTCCATTTTCAGTTTGAGATTCGTGTGACGTCATTACCACAAACAATCTCGACAGGGGAGTCTTTGGTTAACAGGGGTAAGATTAATCTTTGATAACTTGATAACTATTTGAGGCACATTCAGGTTAGTTCACCAAATAATGATACTGTTCCGTGAGTTGCACTTGAAACATTTGATGTGGAAAAATAAATGGTATTTGAAGGTATTTGACGTAATCATCAAATATGCAAACAACATTCCTTGTCGATGAATAATAAACTCTCAATTGCTATTTTGACTTCTGGTTCTTTTGTTAAGTTTGTGATTCATTGTAGATCGAACCTCGAGGTGTTTCTACCCTCTATGATGTATCGAACCTCGAGGTGTTTCTACCCTCTATGATGTATCGAACCTCGAGGTGTTTCTACCCTCTATGATGTATCGAACCTCGAGGTGTTTCTACCCTCTATGATGTATCGAACCTCGAGGTGTTTCTACCCTCTCTGATGTATCGAACCTCGAGGTGTTTCTACCCTCTCTGATGTACCAAACCTCGAGGTGTTTCTACCCTCTATGATGTATCGAACCTCGAGGTGTTTCTACCCTCTATGATGTATCGAACCTCGAGGTGTTTCTACCCTCTATGATGTATCGAACCTCGAGGTGTTTCTACCCTCTATGATGTATCGAACCTCGAGGGGTTTCTACCCTCTATGATGTGTCGAACCTCGAGGTGTTTCTACCCTCTATGATGTATCGAACCTCGAGGTGTTTCTACCCTCTATGATGTATCGAACCTCGAGGTGTTTCTACCCTCTATGATGTATCGAACCTCGCGGTGTTTCTACCCTCTATGATGTATCGAACCTCGAGGTGTTTCTACCCTCTATGATGTATCGAACCTCGAGGTGTTTCTACCCTCTATGATGTATCGAACCTCGAGGTGTTTCTACCTTCTCTGATGTATCGAACCTCGAGGTGTTTCTACCCTCTATGATGTATCGAACCTCGAGGTGTTTCTACCCTCTCTGATGTATCGAACCTCGAGGTGTTTCTACCCTCTATGATGTATCGAACCTCGAGATGTTTCTACCTTCTCTGATGTATCGAACCTCGAGGTTTTTCTACTCTCTTTGATGTATCGAACCTCAAGGTGTTTCTACCCTCTCTGATGTACCGAACCTCGAGGTGTTTCTACCCTCTCTGATGTATCGAACCTCGAGGTGTTTCTACCTTCTCTGATGTATCGAACCTCTAGGTGTTTCTACCCTCTCTGATGTATCGAACCTCGAGGTGTTTCTACCCTCTATGATGTATCGAACCTCGAGGTGTTTCTACCTTCTCTGATGTATCGAACCTCGAGGTGTTTCTACCCTCTATGATGTATCGAACCTCGAGGTGTTTCTACCTTCTCTGATGTATCGAACCTCGAGGTGTTTCTACCCTCTCTGATGTATCGAACCTCGACGTGTTTCCACCTTCTCTATTGTGCACTCTCATGAATGGAGAGGCCTTATCGATACAAGCACAAGGTCTTCTTTTTAAAATTATCTGTGAAGTAGAAGAATTGTTTCTGTGTCCCCATTTGTTTTAAAATAATTGCTTTTTAGATGTCATTTCGTCTTAAGTGTCGTTTAGTCTTAAGTGTCGTTGAGAAAATCGTTATTGGTTCACGAGATATCAAGTGACCACTATATTCGTCATGGGTGTGTCTGTCTGTCTGTCTGTCTGTGTGTATGTCTATCTGTCCACAGCATAACTACCCGATGATATCATCCGATCTTGATGAAACTTGGGTGGGAGGTTGATATCATGATATAGTTGTGTCCTGCCTAGAGTGGGCTTATTGCGCCCATTGTGGGCGGAGCCACGCCCGAAAAAGATGTCTTTTAGGGGGTAATCGAGTTCAAGCTACATCTTCTCCGAGGGAGTTGGTGGAATCTGACAGGGATTTTGGTATTTGGTGAGGACAATGTCACGTGTCTAGCCCCACGGAGCTCGATTTTTCATTTTCACCCCAAGGTCAAAAGGTCACGGAATTTAGAAAAGTAGATTTTTGATGGTTTTATTACATTGTTCGCTTCCTGAAAGGGTGAAATGTCGTACATGATCTTATATTATCACATACATCATGAAATACAAGTTTTCCAACAAATTTCCAAATCTTCGACCTTTGAGCTTTGATGGTCATAAAGGTCAAATTTTCAAAATTGTCGGAATTGAACCGAAATTTTCGGTATTGTGTTGCTAACTAACCTCAAAACTGATTATACATTATTTTCTATCTCATTTCAAGGTCAGTAACCTTCGTTTTGACATTTCAAGGTCACAAAGGTCAAATTTTCAAAGTTGTCGGAATGGAACCGAATTTTCGGTATTGTGTCTTAAAGGCCTGCGCACGCAGCGCATTGGGGCCCTTTGTAAATAGGCATGTGCACCGCATGTCGGGGGCCGACACCTGCTACGCGGGCCCCCGACCACCCATTCCGGGCGTGTTTCGGTTATAGTCCGTCCTTTGTCATTGAATACCGCTCGCTCGTAAACCATCGTCGTCTCGTGACTTGTGTTAAATTAGGTTCAAGTCAGGACTTTGGCTGGCCCACTCAAGAACATTTATTTTCTTCTTATTCAGCCACTCCAGCGTGGCTTCAGCTTTGTGCTTCAGATAATTTTCCTGCTGAAATGTGAATTTTCTCCCCAATTTCAGATTCATTCCGACCAAGCTCAGACTCTTGGACATTTGGGGTGCCGTCCATGGAAGAGGGACGACCACGTGGTTTCTGAAAATTTGGGATCTCTTTCTGCTGACGTGCCTTCTCGTACCTCACCCTGGCAGCCTGGCACGTTCCATTTGACCAATGTAACATGTATCACTGTAGCATGTATGTGGTGCCATGAAGCCTTATTGGGTTTCAATTCAGTGTCTGTCACTTGACCCAGGCTGCGGATTATCTCTGGAAAGTCACCATCACATCACCATTACCATATTGCCCGAGTTGCTGAACAAAAGTCAGAAATTTTGTATAAATGTCTAACGATGGCTCATTGACAAGTCTTCTACCATCTGAATGTTGCCATTTTATGCAGAGCTTGAAATTAGTCTCTCGTCTTCCTACCTTAGTTGCACCAGATGTATTTGGTTCTTCTTCCATATTTCTAGGATCTTGGCCTTACAGGTTTTCCAATCTCTACGTAAACCATAAAATACAGAAATGGATGTTACAAATGTCACAAACAAAACAAAATCTGTAAAATAGTTTCAACAGGTTTTAATTATAAATATCCTCATTTTAGTTTGTTCACTTTTTGATGGGATGTTGGATAATAAGGAATGAGAGGTGAGTTGGGGAAGACTTGGGATGTGACTGAAGATTCGGCCATTCTGGATCAATCCTCACCACAAGACACCAGCTCACTCTGTTTTCCTGCAAAAAGCATAAATGCATTTATAAAAGATGTATTATAATGAAGAAGCATACAACCAAATGTATTACATGATGATTTTGATTGGAATTGCCACCCAATCTTTCCAGGAGGATGAAAAACTACCCATGACCTTTGACCTCAGGTCAAGGTCACCAAAAATTAATTAAATAACAGCAACAGCAATTTTCTTCAAATTAGGACTCATAGGAATGCAATGATAATGGCTGACAAAAATTAAGATGAAATTTACATGGGAACCCCAATTGCATACATTGTCCCTCTCCCTCACTAATAGGGCCAAAACCGATATATGGCAGAATATATCAGAAAGTTATGGACGGATTCAGAGGAAACTTGGTGAATAGGTTGGGTGTGTGACAAGGACAAATTATTGTACGTTATGTGATGGTCCAGTGTGTAATATATTGTTGCGGTTTTGAGTCTGTCAAGTGAGTTTAATAAAGGTTAAAGTCTGTCCCCCATAGTTAGTCACACAAGCAACATGTAGCCTCGCAATAGTATAGTTATGTCTTAGTATTTGTGAGCTTAGTTCCTCTCCTTTGTTAATTCTGCGTTGAGTATGAGCCAGGAAAATAGGCCCTACTGCCACCGATCATCCTACGTCTGTAGCCTCAACCCCTTTTCCATTAACGTTGGTTCCTATTGGGCGATTTAACATGAGGCAGGCAGAGGAGGATCGGGGTGGAGTCGAGGCAGAGCGGCAGGAGCGATGACCGTAAGCATGAGCCGCCAATCAGAGCTCAGAGGTGGTGGCGTCAGAGGGCATGGTGAGAAGTCTGGTGAGTTCCAGAAGGTTCGGGGGGCGTAGCTATAAAACCTGCGGCGCAAAGCCCTCGACAGGACTTGCAGAGGAGGACTGGCATCGGAGGACCTGACTTGCTGCGAGAGAGAGATATAAAAGGACTCGCGTTGTACTGCCTGATGAACTTGACCATTGCACGGGAACACGCGCGCTAACCAACACCAAGTGTATTGAAGAAGAGAAGTTGGTCGCTACATATACGCGGGCACAGCCAGGCGCGTTTATGACGAAATAGCGCATTTCAGCCGTGCGAGTGAACGAGGCTGAGTAACCGCCAGCCGCGCTAAAGTCCGCCCTCTACCGTTCCGCCCGATCATCATCCCTATGTTCGAGAGACACGCTACGAGCCCCTGCCTTCGCCTGCCACCATCTTCGCGGGACGTGCCGGGGGCCGTGGAGAGCTGGACGAGGACCATCCCTGGACGCGTTGGGGAACACCTGCCCATCTGCAATCCCCTGTGTGAGTGTGAGTGAGACGGGCCCATTGGCCCAGGCATAAGTGAAGACTGTTTAAGGCTATTCTGTGTCTCTTCGTCCTTGAACTGTAAATACGTGTGGGAATAATTAAACCCATCTGTTCTTCCTTTCTTCTTGATTCGATCGTTCCTGTGGTTTCCTCCATTGACTAAGCGTGGCACGAATAAGATCGCTCCAATTGGGTTCCACTAGTTAAGACTGCGCGGACCACGTGTACGCAATCCGCTCGGCGTACTAACATCACACGTGGTTCGTGCGAGGCTTGTTTCCTCGTATCCGTGGCGGCGCGGGTACTTAGGTACGAGCGAGAATTGGTCCCGAAACCCTGTTTCCGCGCTTGCCCGGGAAGGGCGTTGCAAGTCTTGGTTCTGCCAGGGCAGTAAAGACGAGGGGATTAATCCCCCCTTGATAAGGGGAAAAAGGCCGGCGTAGAGAACCGCAACAATATGTCCCGATTCCTCCATGGTCTTTCAAGTTTATTACTTGTGAAATCGAAGATTCGCAAATCTATTGGTTGGTCTGGTCTGTTATTCTCTGTGTGTGTGTGTGTGTGTGTGTGTGTGTGTGTGTGTGTGTGTGTGTGTGTGTGTGTGTGTGTGTGTGTGTGTGTGTGTGTGTGTGTGTGTGTGTGTGTCAATCACTTACAGGTCACATGTTCACTCTGATCTTCACGAAACTTAACCACCTAGTAGAGGTAGTCACAAGCAAGATAAGTCTATTGTTTTTGAGGTCAATATAGGTCAAAAGGTCATATAAATCGTCAATTTTCATCTGATTCACTTGATATCTATACTGTACATTACATAAAACTGAAAGACACAGGCGGACGTTGAACTCTCGTCGAAGTGAAGCCTCAGTCGACCCATGTGAGTGTCTTTTTATTCTGTACGATTTGAACATGAGTTGGACCGTTAATTACGTATTATTTAGACCATGACTACATCTATTATTTAATTACGGACCGTTGGAACGTCCCTTTCAGATATTTAGTCCTTCATACCCCTTGGTCCCTTGGTAACATCGGCAACGTGGCTGCGGCCTCATTTGGAGTGTGGGAGACCGGGAGAGGGGCGTACATTCTCCATTGGCGCTCTTCCACCGCAGTACCGACCCGAACTACAACCAAAATATGTTTTTTCGTTTTTCCATTTACAAATGAACCGTACGTACCTAAGTACCTGTGCTAAATTTGGTTCCTGCTGTGGATAAGTACCAAGCGAGCCAATCGCGGACCTATGGGTGGAGCTAGCAATACTGCAGACCGTTGATTGGTCACTCGCAATCGTCACAGAACCGTCACGCAATGTTCATTCTTTGTTTGCGCCGACGAACAAGGCCCAAATCTTCATAATTGTCTTGTCGGTCTTCATAATTGTCTGCAAACGTTTCTTTCTCTTTTTGGCTGTCCTCTCTCTGGCGTCTTTTAGCTTCTTCTCAAACACCGCCTCTCTCTCTCTCTTTTTGCATTTCGCTAAAAAAACTCATGTTCAGATAAAACTAAAACCCGATGAAGAAGTAAAACACAGCTTCAAGTTCCTCCAGAGTTACGAAGCTGTTTCCAGTTTAGTGTCGCATGAGAAATGACGTCACCACAACAGTCGCGGTTTTTTTTCGTCACTTCAGACAACTCCGCCGATTTTCACGGTTCTGTGGAGCGATGGGAAAACGACACATGGATTACCGAACCGTAACGAACCGTACTGTACCGTACCGAACCACACTGTACAGTGCCGTACCATACCGAACCATACTGTACAGTGCCGTGCTGTACAGTACCATACCGAATCGTACTGTGTGTGCACTGCCGTATCGAACCGTACTGTACAGTGCTATACCAAACCACACTGTACTGTGCAATGCCGTGTCGAACCATACTGTACAGTGCCGTACCGTAGCAAACCGTACTGTACAGTACCATAGCGAACCGTACTGTGCAATGCCGTGTCGAATCGTACTGTACAGTGCCGTACCCAACAGTACTGTGCAATGGAAAAGCGCCAAATGTAAATGTGTACCGTGTATCGCCACCTGGTGATTGTGGCAGAGGATATTACAATTTCCTTTTTTACCTGTGTAACACTCAGGTTATGAAGCACTCTTTGCACAGGTACATTTTTCCTCCTCCCCTTCCCCCTCCCCCAAAACGGAGGGGCATGTCAAAGCCCCCCCCCCAAAGATGGATATTTGTATATCTTTTCCCGCCCTCTCCGCTCACCTCCCCCCCCCCCCCCCCGCAGGGCTGGGTACTCCGCTAGTAATGAAATAAAGTGTAAGTTGTTTTTTTTAAACAGTTCAACTGAAGCAGCACAAACCTGAATACCTCGGGGCTCTGTCCCACGTGATGCTGATCCATGGATAGAAATTCCAGGCACAGATTCGTGAGAGTGAGAGGGATGAAGGGAAGTTATAATCATCTTGATATTTCCATTCTTTGTAAACTGGGCCATATCACCTTCATCTTATGACTAACCGGAGCCCACCTGGTATTCCTGCTTTTCCCTTCACAGATTAAACAATAAAGTGAAATAAACGAGGTACAAACAAGCAGCACAGTCTGTGATTTGTGGCCTTTACCCTTTAAACTTGGTGAATAACTTAGTTAAAGAGAAATAATAATGGCACAGACAATGATGGATTAAGGAGGGCGGATGGGGAGGAGTGGGGGAGGGTCGCCCGGGGTCCAAGCGACGTGTAGACCCATGCAGTGATGGATTATCATTTTAATTATTATAATTAAGGTTTATTAATATCATATCAACCACTGTGCTGTCACCCAAGGATAAACCCAATCCATTTGTCATCATTGATCAGTTAATTAGTGCCAATTGAAACATCATCCTGAAGAATACAAGGACATCATGTACAAGGTTGGGTTCCTGTCCAATCGAACCTGTCTCTCGACTCATGAGATCAAGCAAGCCCAGAACCATTTTGCCCATCTTATCCCTAAATATCTGGATCCTGTGATTAAAAGTGAATTTACCCAGTTGGAATCTTCCTTCCTTGTTGTAATCTTCAATCTCACAAACAAACGAGGTCAGCAGAACGGAGAATGTACTAACTCCTCCATACACTAACACTCTCCCCATACATTTCCTAACATTGAAATAGCTCATCGGATATATCTGTCCATGATGGTAACGAATGGCTGTGGTGAGGGACAGCAGTCCTTCTCAAAACTGAAACATATCAAGGATGAGGTCAGGAACCACATGGGACAAAAAGGACTTAGTATGAATCGCAGTGATGAGGGTGAGCAGTCCTTCTCAAAACTGAAACATATCAAGGATGTGGTCAGGAACCACATAGGACAAGATGGATTTAGACTGAATCACAGTGGTGAGGGTGAGCAGTCCTTCTCAAAACTGAAACATATCAAGGATGAGGTCAGGAACCACATGGGACAAGATGGGCTTAGTCTGAATCGCAGTGGTGAGGGTGAGCAGTCCTTCTCAAAACTGAAACATATCAAGGATGTGGTCAGGAACCACAGAGGACAAGATGGATTTAGACTGAATCACAGTGGTGAGGGTGAGCAGTCCTTCTCAAAACTGAAACATATCAAGGATGAGGTCAGGAACCACATGAGACAAGATGGGCTTAGTCTGAATCGCAGTGGTGAGGGTGAGCAGTCCTTCTCAAAACTGAAACATATCAAGCATGTTGTCAGGAACCGCATGGGACAAGATGGATTTAGTCTGAATCGCAGTGGTGAGGGTGAGCAGTGGATCTTCTAAAAACTGAAACATGTTGTCATGTGACTACCCTCTGGTGAACACCCCATGGGTGACATAGATGACCAAATGAGCTTTAACTCCGAGGCATTCAATTCAACGCGGACCTTCGTTATATGCGTGGGGACAAGTAGGGGAGAAGCCGTAAGTGCTTACCTTCACGAGTCCACCCTGACGTCCTCGACCCTGCAATAAATCAACTCAAACCGACATGGAATTTAAATGTACAAAAATACCGGATTTATTAAAGAAAATGCCGGTCACAAAATAATGCACGATAAAATTATATTCCTAATTGGAGCGCTTCCACACAGACCCGAATACAGACAAAGGGAAATATAGCCGAAAATAAATACATGTTTGTGTGGCACTTAGCTCTGAGCAGCTTTTGAACCTCGTCAGGGATCGTCAAAAATCGTCTGAGGCCTCTACGTCCATGCATGTGAAAACCTAACAACCGCAGGCTGCACTCCGTGGGCGCAAACTAGGCCTCGCTGCACGCTCCGCTCGCTCCTGGCTTTGTGCGCGAAGTGAACAAGCCGTGCCCATCCACTCGTCTCTGCTCGGGAAAGCGCAGTTCTCAGTCTGCAGTTCCTTCTCCTCATGATCATGAAGATGTCGGACACGACTGTTCGTGATGAATATCCCTTGTGCAAGAGCAACAAGAAAGAGCAATCAGAGATTGCAAACCCTCACCAGGATGTATTTTCAGTGGTTATTAAGTCTTTTGTGTTAAAACAAATATGGCGGCCGAACCACGTGACCCATGACGTAATCATTTTGTTTTCTCCACCAATATATGCCCACATGACACTCAATAAATTTCATCTTGATAGGATGAAGTTTTGTACTTGTCGAATTATGACATCATAATGGAGGCACCTATGACATCATCATTAACACATGTTATTCCGCATGGAGACTTCTTTACAATGAGCCATGTCTCAATTTTTTCTATTCAGCACTTTTGGAGATTATAGAGGTGCAAATGTTTTCGGTTTTTCCAAGATCGCGGCTGAACCACGTGACCTATGACGTCCTAATTATCAAAAAAAAATTATATAGGTGGAGTTGCACCTATGGTGAAAATTTACTGTCAATCGGACCTACGGTTGCAGAGAAAATCATATTTATTCTGTGCGGACAGACAAACAGACAAACAGACAGACAAAGAAACGGACTCAAATGCAATACCCTCTCCTCAGGTGAGGGTAACAAGAAAAAGAGCAATCAGAGATTGCAAACCCTCGCCAGGATGTATTTTCAGTGGTTTTTCAGGCTTCTGTGTAAAAACAAATATGGCCGCCGAACCACGTGACCGATTACGTCATCATCATTCTTTTTCTCCACCAGTTTATGCCGACATGGCACTCAATAAATGTCATCTCGATTGGATGACGTTTTGTACTTGTCAAATTATGACGTCATAATGGAGGCACCTATGACATCATCATTAACATACTTTATTCCCCATGGAGAGTTCTTCACAATGAGCCATATCTCAATTTTTTTCTATTTAGCGCTTTCCGAGATACAGAAGTGCAAATTTTTTCTATTTTTCCAAGATGACGGCCGAACCACGTGACCTATGACGTCATAATTATCATTAAAAATTATACACGTGGAGTTGCACCTATGGTGACAATTTCCTGTCAATCGGACCAACGGTTGCAGAGAAAATCATATTTATTCTGTGCGGACAAACAGACAAACAGATGAACATATGTCACCCACAGGGTGAACCGTATCTTGCCAAGTGACCTTGACCTTTGACCTTGACCTTAATAATTTCGTATGGTGAATAGTATGTCTTCATGACCAACGCACATGAAATATTGAAAGATTTTGATGAGAACTGAGGAAATAATTTTTTCATGAAAATTCCGTTTTTTCGTCATGACGTCATCAAATGACGTCATAGCGTCAAACTGTTTACAGATCTGGGAAGCACT
The DNA here is from genome assembly GCF_964187855.1 of Myxine glutinosa. NCBI lineage: Eukaryota > Metazoa > Chordata > Myxini > Myxiniformes > Myxinidae > Myxine > Myxine glutinosa. The sequence continues at coordinate 10,904 of NW_027617386.1, forward strand.
CATCAAGGGCATTCATATGAGGTATTACTCGATATGGTACCTACGATTTCAAAATTTGACCTTGGGGTCAATAATTTTCGACCTCCAGCGCTAACCATGAAGGTCAAGGCCGATCGCCACCAAAAACTAATCAGCTGAGCGCCATACCACACCCTATATACCCACCAAGTTTGGAGATCATAAGATCAAAGTTACTCAAAAAATAAGGGTTTCGTTGACCTCCATGATTGACCCAATTGAATGACCTTCAAAATGACCTTGAAGGTCAAGGCCGATCGACACCAAAAACTAATCAGCTGAGCGCCATACCACACCCTATATACCCACCAAGTTTGGAGATCATAAGATCAAAGTTACTCAAAAAATAAGGGTTTCGTTGACCTCCATGATTGACCGCAAAGTGACCTTGACCTTTGACCTTGACCTTCAAAATTTTGTGTGCTGAAGGGTATCTCTATAGGACTCTGATATGCGAAGTTACAGGAGTTTCCAATAATAACTGTGGTAAATATGGTAACTGAAACTTGAAAATTTTACCTTTTGGTCAAAATTGAATGACCTTCAAAATGACCTTGAAGGTCAAGGCCGATCGACACCAAAAACTAATCAGCTGAGCGCCATACCACACCCTATATACCCACCAAGTTTGGAGATCATAAGATCAAAGTTACTCAAAAAATAAGGGTTTCGTTGACCTCCATGATTGACCCAATTGAATGACCTTCAAAATGACCTTGAAGGTCAAGGCCGATCGCCACCAAAAACTAATCAGCTGAGCGCCGGACCATATACTAGATTCCCATGAAGTTTGGAGACGATCCGATCAAAGTTACTCAAAAAATAAGGGTTTCGTTGACCTCCATGATTGACCGCAAAGTGACCTTGACCTTTGACCTTGACCTTCAAAATTTTGTGTGCTGAAGGGTATCTCTATAGGACTCTGATATGCGAAGTTACAGGAGTTTCCAATAATAACTGTGGTCTACAGAGTGATCTAAACGTGAAAAAAAAATGATTAACCACAAACAAAAAAACAAACAAAAAAACAAACAAACAAACAAATGAACATATGTCACCCACAGGGTGAACCGTATCTTGCCAAGTGACCTTGACCTTTGACCTTGACCTTAATAATTTCGTCTGGTGAATAGTATGTCTTCATGACCAACGCACATGAAATATTGAAAGATTTTGATGAGAACTGAGGAAATAATTTTTTCATGAAAATTCCGTTTTTTCGTCATGACGTCATCAAATGACGTCATAGCGTCAAACTGTTTACAGATCTGGGAAGCACTCATCAAGGGCATTCATATGAGGTATTACTCGATATGGTACCTACGATTTCAAAATTTGACCTTGGGGTCAATAATTTTCGACCTCCAGCGCTAACCATGAAGGTCAAGGCCGATCGCCACCAAAAACTAATCAGCTGAGCGCCATACCACACCCTATATACCCACCAAGTTTGGAGATCATAAGATCAAAGTTACTCAAAAAATAAGGGTTTCGTTGACCTCCATGATTGACCCAATTGAATGACCTTCAAAATGACCTTGAAGGTCAAGGCCGATCGACACCAAAAACTAATCAGCTGAGCGCCATACCACACCCTATATACCCACCAAGTTTGGAGATCATAAGATCAAAGTTACTCAAAAAATAAGGGTTTCGTTGACCTCCATGATTGACCGCAAAGTGACCTTGACCTTTGACCTTGACCTTCAAAATTTTGTGTGCTGAAGGGTATCTCTATAGGACTCTGATACGCGAAGTTACAGGAGTTTCCAATAATAACTGTGGTAAATATGGTAACTGAAACTTGAAAATTTTACCTTTTGGTCAAAATTGAATGACCTTCAAAATGACCTTGAAGGTCAAGGCCGATCGACACCAAAAACTAATCAGCTGAGCGCCATACCACACCCTATATACCCACCAAGTTTGGAGATCATAAGATCAAAGTTACTCAAAAAATAAGGGTTTCGTTGACCTCCATGATTGACCCAATTGAATGACCTTCAAAATGACCTTGAAGGTCAAGGCCGATCGCCACCAAAAACTAATCAGCTGAGCGCCGGACCATATACTAGATTCCCATGAAGTTTGGAGACGATCCGATCAAAGTTACTCAAAAAATAAGGGTTTCGTTGACCTCCATGATTGACCGCAAAGTGACCTTGACCTTTGACCTTGACCTTCAAAATTTTGTGTGCTGAAGGGTATCTCTATAGGACTCTGATATGCGAAGTTACAGGAGTTTCCAATAATAACTGTGGTCTACAGAGTGATCTAAACGTGAAAAAAAAATGATTAACCACAAACAAAAAAACAAACAAAAAAACAAACAAACAAACAAACAAACATACAAGCTGACTGATACATCTTGCAAAAACTTCGTTTTGGCAAGATAATAAAACTCACCCACAGGGTGAACCGTATCTTGCCAACCTTGACCTTTGACCTTGACCTTAATAATTTCGTATGGTGAATAGTATGTCTTCATGACCAACGCACATGAAATATTGAAAGATTTTGATGAGAACTGAGGAAATAATTTTTTCATGAAAATTCCGTTTTTTCGTCATAACGCCGTCAAATGACGTCACATTGTCAAACTAGTTATATGTTTGGAAAGCACTCAACAAGGGCTTCAATTTGAGGTACTACTCGATATGGTAACTGAAACTTGAAAATTTTACCTTTTGGTCAAAATTGAATGACCTTCAAAATGACCTTGAAGGTCAAGGCCGATCGACACCAAAAACGAATCAACTGAGCGCCATACCACACCCTATATACCCACCAAGTTTGGAGATCATAAGATCAAAGTTACTCAAAAAATAAGGGTTTCGTAATTTGACCTTGGGGTCAATAATTTTCGACCTCCAGCGCTAACCATGAAGGTCAAGGCCGATCGCCACCAAAAACTAATCAGCTGAGCGCCGGACCATATACTAGATTCCCATGAAGTTTGGAGACGATCCGATCAAAGTTACTCAAAAAATAAGGGTTTCGTCGACCTCCATGATTGACCACAAAGTGACCTTGACCTTTGACCTTGACCTTCAAAATTTTGTGTGCTGAAGGGTATCTCTATAGGACTCTGATATGCGAAGTTACAGGAGTTTCCAATGACTCGATATGGTAACTGAAACTTGAAAATTTTACCTTTTGGTCAAAATTGAATGACCTTCAAAATGACCTTGAAGGTCAAGGCCGATCGACACCAAAAACTAATCAACTGAGCGCCATACCACACCCTATATACCCACCAAGTTTGGAGATCATAAGATCAAAGTTACTCAAAAAATAAGGGTTTCGTAATTTGACCTTTGGGGTCAATAATTTTCGACCTCCAGCGCTAACCATGAAGGTCAAGGCCGATCGCCACCAAAAACTAATCAGCTGAGCGCCGGACCATATACTAGATTCCCATGAAGTTTGGAGACGATCCGATCAAAGTTACTCAAAAAATAAGGGTTTCGTCGACCTCCATGATTGACCACAAAGTGACCTTGACCTTTGACCTTGACCTTCAAAATTTTGTGTGCTGAAGGGTATCTCTATAGGACTCTGATATGCGAAGTTACAGGAGTTTCCAATAATAACTGTGGTCTACAGAGTGATCTAAACGTGAAAAAAAATGATTAACCACAAACAAAAAAACAAAAAAACAAACAAAAAAACAAACATACAAGCTGACTAATACATCTTGCAAAAACTTCGTTTTGGCAAGATAACAAACATACAAGCTGACTGATACATCTTGCAAAAACTTCGTTTTGGCAAGATAAAAAACAGACTCAAATGCAATACCCTCTTCTCAGGTGAGGGTAATAAGCGACCGTGCGTTATGGGATCCAGAACGAGAAGAAGAAAATGTCGGCCGAGCGTTCCAATTATTTTGTACTTGAGGCTCTGACGTCATCCGACGACGTCTCCGTGTCTGCTCCTCTCAGCGAGTCCCATCTTACCAGTCCATCAAGCTGTGGACGAAAGCCTTGAAGGTGGATATGAGCTCAGGTGTGCCATTGCCAAGGAAGGACTTCGCGTGACGGAGAACGCTCAGTCGGTGTCTGGCTTTTTAGGATCAATGTGGCTTGCCCAGGAGAGATCATGGTTGAGAGAGAGACCCCAAGAGTTTGAGTAACTGAACCTTTTTGAGATGGTTGTTGAGAAAGTATATGTGAGGATTTGCGGTACGGTCCTTTTGGAGAACGAGAGTGAGTGTTGGATTTCTCAGGTTTAAAACGCATGTGGTGTTTGATCAGTTTGTGATTTTGCAAATGGCTGAAGAGAAGGAAGATGCTGCTGCCTGTCTGTCAGAAGGATGAAGGATGACACAGCAGAGGGTGGAGTCATCAGCAAAAAGATAAAGAGGATTTTCTAGAGAGTCAGAGATCATTGATGAAGATGAGGAATAAGATGGAGCCGAGAACAATGCCTTGAGGTACTCCAGCCTTGACAGGGAGAGGATAGGAAAGGTTTCCATTGGGAGCCACATGTTCGCTATGAGAGTGGAGGAGGTCAGTAATCCAAGAGTGGAGTTGGCCTTGGATTCCATAGGCAGAGTTTGGAGAGCAAGGCGGGATGCAAGACTGTATCAAAAGCTCGAGATATGTTGAGAGAGCGGGCCCTGATCTCCTGTCTGATATTGAGGACCTCCATCCATTGTTGGGAGAGTAGAAGCAGCATGTCCAAGGTGGAGTGACTTGGTCTGAATCCGAATTGATAATGTGAAATGAGGTTGTTGGAGAAAAGGAATGATTTGATGTCCACTGCGATGATGGATTCCATGACCTTGGTGATTATTGGAAGTGAGCTATTTGGTCTGTAGTTAATGGGATCAGTTTTTACACCTTTTTATGTTTTTACACCTTTCACATTAGGCTCCGGGCCAGGTATGGTCCATCTGCACCCCCCCCCCCCCCACAACTCTCCGACCCTGGGTTTTTCTGAACCATTGGGGTGTCCTGGGGTGGAAATCAACTGGTAACAGTAAATAAACTTGGACTCACTACCCATTTGGTACCTATATTGGATGGTACCCTCAAAACAGCATATTTTTTAATCCGCGTTGCGCCATATTCGACACACGTGTTCTTTTGGTATTTGTGCCTGCTAATATTAACTCAGAATAAAAAGTTATATACCAAAAGAAAGCTGTTCATCTACTGATCATCATAGAATATTGACACATTACTTATAATGGTACCTTAATGGTCATAACTAGTGCTGAATAGCAGTACCCCACTTTAACGTAACATAATTCGGTATCGACCGTACTATTTCATCTTACACACATAATATGAACACATTACACCTGATATGCTTACATATATATTTTATTGGCTTTCTCCTGTATATCAGCTTTAATTTGATACCAGATACATCCCCATAGCTTCAATTCTCTTTTTTATACAGCGTGTCAAAGATACTACCTGTTTCGCGGGAACCATGAATCATATAATCTCGGTAACAGTCTTTGTCTATATTCAAAAGAACTGCCTATTACACTTATAAATGTCATTCATAATCGAATATCATAATCATACTGCCATCTTATTAACATATTAAACAAGAAAAACTTGTTTATTAATCACAGTAGTTTTTAATATCATCATATTAATAGTCATACACTGGGTCAAACACCTTCCACAGAACAGTAACAATGTAATGCTCGAATATTTACTGTAAAAGTAAAAATATTTCTTATTTGAAACTAAATTTTAACATCCCATTGAAAAAATTTTTAGTATCGAATATTTTGATGATAAACCAAACATTATTGCTCAACAACAGATATCATAATAATATTAACAGTCAGTTTTATCCCTACAATTACATATGTATGTCGTACACTCAGTTAACCACATTATATCATATAATACAAGTATCCACTCTCAAAAGAACACAAACAAACAATTGCATTTTGTTAATTATCAACAAAAGTCAAACACTGCATGAGTGCAGTCAAGTTGGCTTGCTTGCACGAATGGCATATGTCCATCATGATCAGTCATCGTCACTGTCACTTTCATCGGTATCACTGTACAAAACACGATCCATATCATCAGGTGTTTCATCACCTGATTCATCATCACTCTCATCGTCGTCTGACATGACCTGAGCTATATCAGCCAGCTCACGCGGAAGCATGTCTCCATCATACCAGAGAGGATCCAGGCAGCCTTTCTCCTCTTCCCAGCCATGGCCTGGACTTGCTTTGGGAATCCTTGGTCGAGGAACGTGAGCTCTCTTCCAAATTCCCACTTGGTGGTTGACCCTTCGGATGTGCTGTGTGAGGCTCCTCATACATGGTGGAATATTGGCCATGTCTACATTGCCTGAGGGTAGGTGACGATTCTCCTTGGCACATAGCTCATTTATTCTCAGGAGTCGCAGATCATCAACGTGTGATACCTTTCCTCTTCCATACATGGCACATGTGAAGCTGTCTAGTTGATTGTTCAGCTCTTCTGGCACATCCCACGTATCTCCAAGCTTGTTGAGAATAGGGATGTATTGCGGCAGACGAAGCAGCGTTTTAACAGGTTTGATTTTTCCAATCCCTCGGAAAGCGCTAGTGCTGTCACAACCGCTGTAGGCGTGAAGTGCCATAAGAGCAGTACTCTTCTCTTGGCCGAAGTCTGCTGCGAGTTTACTGACGTTTATTAGCCTCTGCTTGTTTCCTGTGCCTGTGTCAAACAGTATCTTTATGTCGTTTATCGATGCGGCGTAGTGCAGTAAGATGAAGAATACATCCGAGTCTGGGCTCTTCACTCGAACAAACTCATATTTCTGGCTCCTGGCGTAGTTTACGTATAATATCACGCGCGAGTCTGTTTCTTCTTGAGACGATTCCAGCTGAGGCAACTCTTTGGCATTTGTTGTCTGACCATCTGTGGATGTGAGTTGGTATGCCTTCCCTTCACATATCAAGATCACTTTTCGACCATGGCACCGAGAAGCATACTGGTCACTGTTCCAGAGCCTGGAACTTGAGTGAATCTGGTATAACATCGTCCATTTGTTGGAGATCAGAAGGACTTGGTGGCCATTTCAGTTCTGGGGCATTCGAGAAATCATCCAGAATTGACAGTCGTAAATGGCTACCTGCACTCTCAATCATATCTCTTGATCCCAATTTGAAGGCTTGTTTCACTGCTGTCTGGACGTCAATTGCAGTGCTGAATATTATGTAGGACTTTCCCAGATCACAGAATGATAGTCTCTCCCTGAAAGGCTCGTGGTTTTCAAGCTTCAGTTTTAGTTTGCTGGCTCGGTAGTCAGGATTCGCATATTTGCTGGTTTGCAGGTTAATGACATACATTTGCCTCAGGTCGGATAGTTTCATTATCTTCTTGGCCATTAACACATCCCTTTCAATGGCATCACATACCACATCGAATGCCTGTCTGTGGGCTTCTTCTAATTCTCCTTGATGGTGCTGTGCCTCTTCGTCAGTACTGCGCCATTTCTCTGGCTTTTGCATATATTTCATACGGCAAGTTTTGTGGAACTTTGCCTCAGAGGCAAAAAGATCATGGCCTCGGATCCTCATTAAGAGCGTTTCATCTTGCTTCATTTCAGCCATCTCCAGTACCGGCTTCCAGCCTTCATACTCGAACTGGCTCATCCCCTGGGTAGTCCAACTGCCATGCACTTTCACTTTTTTACGACTTTCCGAAGAACAGAAGATACAGTCTGGCTTAAATATGATCTTGTCACCAGAACTAGTACGGGCCATCCGCTGAGTTGTGGCACCAGTTGTTTCAGATGTACCTGCAGTAGGAGGGTTCAGTCTGTCTAAGTTCATCGTGAAACGCTTGTAACACTCCCAGTGGAAACCATGGTGTTCGGCCAGAGATTCAGGGACCAAATCACATGTGTCCTTCATCATATGCGGAGACTGTGGGGGTTGTGCAAGGCGTCTTTCTTTGACCTCCTGCAGCTTGGCCAATTTCTTCTCAGAATTTTTGAGTCCAGATAACAAGTGCAACTCTCCATAGCTCAGTCCCTTTACATGAGTTATGCACACAATGGGTGGTTGTTCACTCTCACGTGTACGTTTCGCTCGCGCCGGATGTTCCATATTAGCGTTGTTACTTCACCTGCAAAACACATCAAAATATTGGTAAGTACCAAGCTGAATAATTATTATAAATTGCATCTTAATTATAAAAAATATCTTATATTGCATACTTAACTATGTAAAAAAAGGTGTTTAACTTAACTAATTGACTCGTTCTGTCGCTGTAAGAGACACTTAAATAACATAATTGTACAATCTGATGATCTCAATTTACGCAGGATACAAACATGGAAGGATCTGCATGCCATTTTCGTCAAAATTCCTGCAATAAACTACAGTGATACATCAATACAACAATATATTAAGTAACACATATTAACAATACATAGATTTTGTCATGTGTCCAACATATATGTACATGATATACGTGGCAGCATTTGTAAATTGACAAATGCAGCATCGCCTACAATATCACCCCATACCGGTAGTATCTTTGACACGCTGTATAAAAAAGAGAATTGAAGCTATGGGGATGTATCTGGTATCAAATTAAAGCTGATATACAGGAGAAAGCCAATAAAATATATATGTAAGCATATCAGGTGTAATGTGTTCATATTATGTGTGTAAGATGAAATAGTACGGTCGATACCGAATTATGTTACGTTAAAGTGGGGTACTGCTATTCAGCACTAGTTATGACCATTAAGGTACCATTATAAGTAATGTGTCAATATTCTATGATGATCAGTAGATGAACAGCTTTCTTTTGGTATATAACTTTTTATTCTGAGTTAATATTAGCAGGCACAAATACCAAAAGAACACGTGTGTCGAATATGGCGCAACGCGGATTTAAAAATATGCTGTTTTGAGGGTACCATCCAATATAGGTACCAAATGGGTAGTGAGTCCAAGTTTATTTACTGTTACCAGTTGATTTCCACCCCAGGACACCCCAATGGTTCAGAAAAACCCAGGGTCGGAGAGTTGTGGGGGGGGTGCAGATGGACCATACCTGGCCCGGAGCCTACATGTGGTGTACGTCTCCAATTAACAGGTCAGGAAACTCTGTGAGTGCTTTGAGACTGCCCAAGACCACTCTGTGATTGACTGGATTGACGTCATGATATCCATCCTTCGTGCACATCCGATGCCGGAACACCAACAAGCCCATTTTGTATTGTCCCATTTGGAAGGCAGTGCACGAGAGGAAATGAGGTCGAGATCTGCTGATGTTCATAGTAGGCCTGAAGATATTGTCACGTTGGGGGTAGTGGGGGGCATGGTATGTCTTTGCGTCATGATCTTGTCCCGGAAAATGGCCGAACAGTTTTTACTGCGTTTAATAATTGTGATTCTTTACCATTCCCTCAGGTCGCCAAAATGAGACGAAATCGACCCGCATGGGAAGCAGATGTCTCGAACACGTTTCTTACCTTATGAGGGGTTAATTTGTAATGATTATGGGGGAAAAGGTGGAAAACACGAGCAGTTCGGAAAGAAGCAAACGAATGGAAAGAAACAAAGGAGGAAAATGGGGACAGGTAACTTATACACAATGATGAGAATAAAGAGCGAAACGTAACCCACTCTCGGTGTCACAGAACATACTTTTACAAACAGGATAAGAATTCCTGCCGGAAATGCTCAGAATGCGCCACAGCAAAGATTGTCTGGAATCAATAATTTGCAGGAGCAAGACTTGTCCGGTCATCACTGTTTGCTTCGTGATTTGCACTTGTAATTTCACCATCACCTTGAAGTGAGCAAGGAAGTGACCTGAGCTCCTCACCACATACAAGGCTTTCATCCGCAGCTCTATGGAATACTGCTCTCCCCTCTGGTCTGGTGCTCCTGCCTCACACCTAGCTCGTCTTCACGCTGTTGAAACCAAAGCGGTCAGAATCATTGGAATCCCCCGCAATGAAGCTAACTCCGAGGGCCTTTCACTCACTCACCGCAGGCAGGTTGGTGGTCTTTCCGTCTTCTACCGACTCCTCTCTGGCCTTGCCCCCCCCCCCCAGCCCTCTCTGGGCTCTGTCCCCCAAATATTCCTACAGGTCGCACAAGATCTGCCTGCAACCCTCTTATGGTTAAATTGCCAAAATCAAGACTTTCTGCTCACCTTCACTCCTTCATTCCTCTTTTCTCCCGCCTCTGGAACAAACTCCCTCACTCTCTTCAATCCCACTCCACCCTCCAGGTCTTTAAAACAGCTGTTCACCACCATCTCTTATCCTCCCCCATCCAAAACCTTGATCTTTTCTACCGCCGCTAATTTCGGTCCCCTTGTGTTTTATACCTCTTCCCCCCCCCCCCCTCCCCTTCCCACGCCTCCTGCCCCCAAGCCCTCTCCCTCCCACACTTCTCCCTGCTCTCAAATGTTGTGGTTGTGTGCTTCCCCTTCTCTCCCCATCTTGTCTTCCGCTCCCTCTTTTTGTATATTTTGTTTGTCTGGTTGATTTGTTTGTGAAATAAATGTTAGCTCTTTCACGAGCCTCGATTCAGTATACAAAAAAAAAGAAAAAAAAAAAGTGGCGATGGTCACACCTGAGCTAAACAAGCACTGATGGTATAACTAGACCATATATATCCCATTACCCCCCTATCAGGTGTTCCCGCAACAGTATATATCATGTGATTCTTCTTTCTGATGTTATGTCTCTCGGAAAGATCAGTGCTGCCACCACACAGGAAAGGGTTACTGAAAAGGTGGGTTGGGTGGGTTTACCTCCACCTTCCCAGTACTTAGGCAGTTAAGACCGAAAAATAGGGCGTATCGTTCATTTTTTCAGGAAAGCACCAAATTTGGCACAGATGTAGTATGGACCTATACAATTGTTTTCCTGAGGGGCGCCCAAAAATTCAGAACTTCTGGTGGCCGCCATATTGAATTTCAACATGACCGCCCTCTGTGACCTATTTCCCTCAATAACTTCTATACTATGAGCGATAACACCACAGTTCCAGTGTCTTACCCCATGTTTTCATGGTCTCTGAATCCAATGGGATCAATTGCATAAAGATTGGCATCCATCATCTTTAATTTCAAGATGGCCGTCATGGTGTTTCCATTTTCCTTGAATCTCTCATAGTATTTTAGGTAAAATTTCAATTCCAAGTGATACACATTGTTTTATTGGTCTCTGATAACAATGGAATGGTATTAATTAATCAAAGTTACACACAGTTGCAGTTTTAACTTAAAATATTGTGGGCACTTGAAAGGTGGAGGCTCTCGCACAGACGTGTAGTACACACGTCTGTGCGTGTGTACACGTGTAGACGTGTTTACACACAGTACTACAAGCACTGTCCATCGCAGTCACACAGTGATTTGCAGGGCAGATTTGCCCTGGAGCATTTACAGGCCGACTTACAATGGCAGCTTGTAAGCTCTGAACATGCCTCCTGTATCAGTGGTATTGTGGTCCAAATTGGTGTCCAAGAAGTCCCTGTTTTCATCCAGCCCCAATCAGCTGGTGATGGAAGTTCTGGGTAGGGCACAAGTGCCTGACTCCATACGTGTCCAGCCTGAAAACATGCACGTTTTAGGTGTTGTTCGAAGGCGTCTGCTGTTGGGGGAATGTGATCAATTGTTCTTGCCTTCTTCGTGAACAAGTGTCGGTGCATATCATTCACCGTCTTTATCTCGGTAGTCCGGTCATAGAGGATGGCAACATATCTTTCTATGCTCTGTAGTTCCATAGCAATAGCGTCCACAGATGGCCTATAAGCGAGAGCATGAAAGGTCTGCGTGATGCTGGGGTATGCCTCCCAAGCCTTCCAGGCTGTCTTTTTCCCAATTTGGGCAAAAAATGACACTGTGTCGCAGCCAGTGAAGGCATGAAATAATGGCAAAGACTCGGACTTCCTGCGGCCAAGGCCGGTGGCAATTTTATGGATGGCAAGGTAGCGGTAGCTTTTACCAGTGCCAATGGCAATCCAGAGTTCCTCCACACCGTGTGACTGGTAGGTAAAGTAGTGTGTTATTGCCAAGCCCACAATACAAGACCAAGACCACTCATAGTATAGAAGTTATTGAGGGAAATAGGTCACAGAGGGCGGTCATGTTGAAATTCAATATGGCGGCCACCAGGGGTTCTGAATTTTTGGGCACCCCTCAGGAAAACAATTGTATAGGTCCATACTACATCTGTGCCAAATTTGGTGCTTTCCTGAAAAAATGAACGATGCTTCCTCTTAACTGCTCTGCTACAGTGATAGCCAGACCAATCATTTGAAATGTTGCCGGTGATAGCTCGCCTACTCTTAGCAAAGGACATTGTCGGATCTTTAATGTCCACCAGCTAATGCTGGCAGATGGGATGCCCATTTTAACATCTGTGTGAGGGACAGCACACACATTGATGAATCATCTTACCTGTAAAACACCAGAATGACGGTTTATAGCTGGGTCTGGATTCGAACCCAGGCTAGATAACTCGGAGGTGAATGCGCATATCTCTAAGGTATTCTACCACTGCCAACCTACATCAGGTGATACAGTGAGGATAATAAATAAATAATCGTTGTGTACGTGGTACAGTGTGAAACAGAAACCTGATATTCATCAATGTGTGGGTGACACACCTGTTGTCAAACCTGCTCCTGTGTGTTTTTGCCAACATGTCATGTGATCTCGGTCGCTCATGGTCTCCAACAATCTAGCATATAGGTACATATACACACCTTTATAGTGCGTTGTTGTAAAACTGAACTTGGTTCATGGTGTAAAGGTGTAAGAATGAGATAGTGTTTAAAATCGGTCACGTGACGGGTTCGTGGGAAGTCTGTGAAGCGATCCGGGCACGTGGCCAACAGGAAGTTACAGAAACAGCAAAACAAGGAGAGGGAGTGGAAGGAGGGGGAAGGGGGAGGTGGGGGAAGGTGAAGGTGGGGGAAGGTGAAGGTGGGGGAAGGTGAAGGTGGGGGAAGGTGAAGGTGGGGGAAGGTGAAGGTGGGGGAAGGTGAAGGTGGGTAGTGTGTGAGGTTATTATCATGAAGAAAAAGAAAGATTTAGATAAACAAAATCTGAAATCAATGACCCTTCCTGAGGAGGTTTGGACTCGTGGTGGTTTCCAGGTTTCCTCGCTCTATTGAGCATCACGTGGTTCCCTGATGGACCAAATATCAGTAGGTGAAGAGAAGATGTGCAGGTGACAGGTAGTGAAGACTCAGGGAAAACAGTTTTTGGTGCAAGTGACAAATGAAAGAAAGACGAGGTACAACGATGTGTACTTTAGATTTGGTATAAACGAGGAAATTTAGGGATAAAAACTTATTAAAGAACTTTCACGAAAAGAGAGAAAGTTTGGGTTTAGAGATATAACATCATTTATCGTCTGATTTGACCACATCTAAAATAAATATATAACTACAATATCAGATATAAAACTGTTTAAGATGATGAAGAGGAAATAAATAAATAAATTGTTTAATGACATTCTTCCCTCCAAGTCTTCAAGAAGAATGTGCACCACCATCTCGAGTCAAACACAAAACACAAACAAGTCAAACTAAATTGAAAATCATTCCAAACATGAAACTTCCTGTTTTTAAAGATATCCTAAAGGACACAAACAACAGGCACGAAGACCTAACATAACGTGTTAAATAAGGAGGTGTAAACGACGCTGCATCAATGGTGGTAAACTTTCTGAAATATAGATATTTTTGTACCACCTTCCAAATATTTATTTTATTTCCATTTCATTATATTCATGAACATTGTAAACACAAATCGCCTTCTTGGAACTTCCAAAACCTTTCCGTTTAGCAGCACCTGGAGAAAATATTACAAATGGGCCGAATCAAATCTGTGGGCCGATCACTTCGCCATCACCGACAGGTCAGTGGTCTCACTGTGTTATTCTGCCTCATTTCTGGTCTTGCACCTTCTGCCCTCTCCGTGCATTGTTTCCCTTTCCCTCCTTCCCCCAAGGTATCTGCAGGACATACGCTGTCCGCGAGCAACCCACTCCTGGTGAATGTGTCTAAATCCAGGATCACGCCTCACCTCCACTCATTTATTCCTCATTTTCCCCACACATCGAACCACCTTCCACACTCCCTTCAATCTCATTCTTCCCTCCAGGTGTTCAAGACACCTGTTCACCACCATTTCAGTCCGAATGATCTTTTCTACACATGTTAAACCATCTCCACCCATCCGCAAATATTGTTTATGTATCCATGTTGTCCGCCCCTTGCGTTCTCCTCCACACCTCATCATCACCTGCATCCCTTGGTTGTCCGTCTCCGTCTATCTTCTCCTTCCTCCATACTATTGGTGTTTCCCCTTTTTCCTACTGTTTCATTTGTTAAGTTGTGTCCTGATCTGTTCTGTGTCCCAGATCCTTGACATGTATGTATTTTAAAAAAGAACAATTACTCAGACATCACATTGACAAGGTGATAAATCAAAACAGGTAGTAAGGACTGGGGGCATATAGCCGAGACTAGAGGTACAGTAAAGGCTGGCAGCATATAGCCAAGACTAGAGGTACAGTAAGGGCTGGCAGCATATAGCCGAGACTAGAGGTACAGTAAGGGCTGGCAGCATATAGCCAAGACTAGAGGTACAGTAAGGGCTGGCAGCATATAGCCGAGACTAGAGGTACAGTAAGGGCTGGCAGCATATAGCCAAGACTAGAGGTACAGTAAGGGTGTAGCGACCCATGGGTCCCCCAAAGCTCGAGACCAGCAACATAATCTCCTTGCCCAAGCCGGTGACGTAACCGGCGGACAAACCACGGTGCCGAGGTTATAATTGTTTGCACCTGTCGGTCACATGACCACCAAAGCGTGCCTCGCCTGAGAGGCGTGGCTTTGGTTCTGATATATATGCGAACCCGATAAACGGGCTTTCAGAGTTCCCGAGATGATTATACAATAAACATCTTCTCGGACGAGTTTGTGTCTTGTCCGTCACTTCGTCCGTCTCAAGCAGGAGCGCTGCTCCTTCACTGGTTCACCCACCTGCTTACCATGGTGGACAGGACCACCAGGTGGCCGGAGGCCATGCCCCTCGCCTCCACCACCACCGCCGACGTGGCCCAGGCGTTCATCGCCACCTGGCTCGCGCGTTTCGGCGCACCGGCGGACATCTCGTCTGACCGCGGCCCACAGTTCACGTCCGAAATGTGGGGCGCGGTCGCCCGCACGTTGGGCGTTACCCTGCACCGCACCACGGCCTACCAACCCCAGGCCAACGGGTTGTGCGAGCGGTTCCACCGCTCCATGAAGGCCGCACTCATGGCCGGCCTCCAGGACGACGGCTGGGCCGACCGGCTCCCGTGGGTCCTTTTGGGTCTCCGCACGGCTCCAAAGGAGGACCTCCAGGCATCCACCGCCGAGCTGGTGTACGGCCAGGCCCTCCGTGTCCCGGGCGAGTTCGTGCCCGGCGCCACCAGCCCCAGGTCCGCCGCGCGCCAGCGCACGGATTTCCAGGAGGCCGCCCAACATTTCGCCCCGGTGCCCACATCCCGCCACGGCGACCCCCAATCCTACGTCCCCCCAGCACTCCGCACGGCGGAGTACGTCTTTGTGCACCACGACGTGCACCGGGGGCCGCTCCGGCCACCATACGACGGACCCTTCCGGGTCCTACGACGGGACAACAAGTCCTTCGTCATCAGCATCGGCGGCCGGGCGGACCGGATTTCGGTGGACCGCCTCAAGCCGGCCCACATGGACGTCGGCCAGCCGCCACGGTTGGCTCTCCCACTGCGGCGCGGCCGCCCCCCGTCCACTGCACCCCCCGTCCGGCCACCCGCCACCACACCGGACCCCCCCCCCCCCCCCCACGACCAGCCAGGGGTCGTTTCGGTCGGGTCATCCGGACCCCCCTCAGGTTGACCTTCCTGGACCAAGTCGATTCTGGGGGGGCGTGTGTAGCGACCCATGGGTCCCCCAAAGCTCGAGACCAGCAACATAATCTCCTTGCCCAAGCCGGTGACGTAACCGGCGGGCAAACCACGGCGCCGAGGTTATAATTGTTTGCACCTGTCGGTCACATGACCACCAAAGCGTGCCTCGCATGAGAGGCGTGGCTTTGGTTCTGATATATATTAGGCTCCGGGCCAGGTATGGTCCATCTGCACCCCCCCCACAACTCTCCGACCCTGGGTTTTTCTGAACCATTGGGGTGTCCTGGGGTGGAAATCAACTGGTAACAGTAAATAAACTTGGACTCACTACCCATTTGGTACCTATATTGGATGGTACCCTCAAAACAGCATATTTTTATATCCGCGTTGCGCCATATTCGACACACGTGTTCTTTTGGTATTTGTGCCTGCTAATATTAACTCAGAATAAAAAGTTATATACCAAAAGAAAGCTGTTCATCTACTGATCATCATAGAATATTGACACATTACTTATAATGGTACCTTAATGGTCATAACTAGTGCTGAATAGCAGTACCCCACTTTAACGTAACATAATTCGGTATCGACCGTACTATTTCATCTTACACACATAATATGAACACATTACACCTGATATGCTTACATATATATTTTATTGGCTTTCTCCTGTATATCAGCTTTAATTTGATACCAGATACATCCCCATAGCTTCAATTCTCTTTTTTATACAGCGTGTCAAAGATACTACCGGTATGGGGTGATATTGTAGGCGATGCTGCATTTGTCAATTTACAAATGCTGCCACGTATATCATGTACATATAGGTTGGACACATGACAAAATCTATGTATTGTTAATATGTGTTACTTAATATATTGTTGTATTGATGTATCACTGTAGTTTATTGCAGGAATTTTGACGAAAATGGCATGCAGATCCTTCCATGTTTGTATCCTGCGTAAATTGAGATCATCAGATTGTACAATTATGTTATTTAAGTGTCTCTTACAGCGACAGAACGAGTCAATTAGTTAAGTTAAACACCTTTTTTTACATAGTTAAGTATGCAATATAAGATATTTTTTATAATTAAGATGCAATTTATAATAATTATTCAGCTTGGTACTTACCAATATTTTGATGTGTTTTGCAGGTGAAGTAACAACGCTAATATGGAACATCCGGCGCGAGCGAAACGTACACGTGAGAGTGAACAACCACCCATTGTGTGCATAACTCATGTAAAGGGACTGAGCTATGGAGAGTTGCACTTGTTATCTGGACTCAAAAATTCTGAGAAGAAATTGGCCAAGCTGCAGGAGGTCAAAGAAAGACGCCTTGCACAACCCCCACAGTCTCCGCATATGATGAAGGACACATGTGATTTGGTCCCTGAATCTCTGGCCGAACACCATGGTTTCCACTGGGAGTGTTACAAGCGTTTCACGATGAACTTAGACAGACTGAACCCTCCTACTGCAGGTACATCTGAAACAACTGGTGCCACAACTCAGCGGATGGCCCGTACTAGTTCTGGTGACAAGATCATATTTAAGCCAGACTGTATCTTCTGTTCTTCGGAAAGTCGTAAAAAAGTGAAAGTGCATGGCAGTTGGACTACCCAGGGGATGAGCCAGTTCGAGTATGAAGGCTGGAAGCCGGTACTGGAGATGGCTGAAATGAAGCAAGATGAAACGCTCTTAATGAGGATCCGAGGCCATGATCTTTTTGCCTCTGAGGCAAAGTTCCACAAAACTTGCCGTATGAAATATATGCAAAAGCCAGAGAAATGGCGCAGTACTGACGAAGAGGCACAGCACCATCAAGGAGAATTAGAAGAAGCCCACAGACAGGCATTCGATGTGGTATGTGATGCCATTGAAAGGGATGTGTTAATGGCCAAGAAGATAATGAAACTATCCGACCTGAGGCAAATGTATGTCATTAACCTGCAAACCAGCAAATATGCGAATCCTGACTACCGAGCCAGCAAACTAAAACTGAAGCTTGAAAACCACGAGCCTTTCAGGGAGAGACTATCATTCTGTGATCTGGGAAAGTCCTACATAATATTCAGCACTGCAATTGACGTCCAGACAGCAGTGAAACAAGCCTTCAAATTGGGATCAAGAGATATGATTGAGAGTGCAGGTAGCCATTTACGACTGTCAATTCTGGATGATTTCTCGAATGCCCCAGAACTGAAATGGCCACCAAGTCCTTCTGATCTCCAACAAATGGACGATGTTATACCAGATTCACTCAAGTTCCAGGCTCTGGAACAGTGACCAGTATGCTTCTCGGTGCCATGGTCGAAAAGTGATCTTGATATGTGAAGGGAAGGCATACCAACTCACATCCACAGATGGTCAGACAACAAATGCCAAAGAGTTGCCTCAGCTGGAATCGTCTCAAGAAGAAACAGACTCGCGCGTGATATTATACGTAAACTACGCCAGGAGCCAGAAATATGAGTTTGTTCGAGTGAAGAGCCCAGACTCGGATGTATTCTTCATCTTACTGCACTACGCCGCATCGATAAACGACATAAAGATACTGTTTGACACAGGCACAGGAAACAAGCAGAGGCTAATAAACGTCAGTAAACTCGCAGCAGACTTCGGCCAAGAGAAGAGTACTGCTCTTATGGCACTTCACGCCTACAGCGGTTGTGACAGCACTAGCGCTTTCCGAGGGATTGGAAAAATCAAACCTGTTAAAACGCTGCTTCGTCTGCCGCAATACATCCCTATTCTCAACAAGCTTGGAGATACGTGGGATGTGCCAGAAGAGCTGAACAATCAACTAGACAGCTTCACATGTGCCATGTATGGAAGAGGAAAGGTATCACACGTTGATGATCTGCGACTCCTGAGAATAAATGAGCTATGTGCCAAGGAGAATCGTCACCTACCCTCAGGCAATGTAGACATGGCCAATATTCCACCATGTATGAGGAGCCTCACACAGCACATCCGAAGGGTCAACCACCAAGTGGGAATTTGGAAGAGAGCTCACGTTCCTCGACCAAGGATTCCCAAAGCAAGTCCAGGCCATGGCTGGGAAGAGGAGAAAGGCTGCCTGGATCCTCTCTGGTATGATGGAGACATGCTTCCGCGTGAGCTGGCTGATATAGCTCAGGTCATGTCAGACGACGATGAGAGTGATGATGAATCAGGTGATGAAACACCTGATGATATGGATCGTGTTTTGTACAGTGATACCGATGAAAGTGACAGTGACGATGACTGATCATGATGGACATATGCCATTCGTGCAAGCAAGCCAACTTGACTGCACTCATGCAGTGTTTGACTTTTGTTGATAATTAACAAAATGCAATTGTTTGTTTGTGTTCTTTTGAGAGTGGATACTTGTATTATATGATATAATGTGGTTAACTGAGTGTACGACATACATATGTAATTGTAGGGATAAAACTGACTGTTAATATTATTATGATATCTGTTGTTGAGCAATAATGTTTGGTTTATCATCAAAATATTCGATACTAAAATTTTTTTCAATGGGATGTTAAAATTTAGTTTCAAATAAGAAATATTTTTACTTTTACAGTAAATATTCGAGCATTACATTGTTACTGTTCTGTGGAAGGTGTTTGACCCAGTGTATGAATATTAATATGATGATATTAAAAACTACTGTGATTAATAAACAAGTTTTTCTTGTTTAATATGTTAATAAGATGGCAGTATGATTATGATATTCGATTATGAATGACATTTATAAGTGTAATAGGCAGTTCTTTTGAATATAGACAAAGACTGTTACCGAGATTATATGATTCATGGTTCCCGCGAAACAGGTAGTATCTTTGACACGCTGTATAAAAAAGAGAATTGAAGCTATGGGGATGTATCTGGTATCAAATTAAAGCTGATATACAGGAGAAAGCCAATAAAATATATATGTAAGCATATCAGGTGTAATGTGTTCATATTATGTGTGTAAGATGAAATAGTACGGTCGATACCGAATTATGTTACGTTAAAGTGGGGTACTGCTATTCAGCACTAGTTATGACCATTAAGGTACCATTATAAGTAATGTGTCAATATTCTATGATGATCAGTAGATGAACAGCTTTCTTTTGGTATATAACTTTTTATTCTGAGTTAATATTAGCAGGCACAAATACCAAAAGAACACGTGTGTCGAATATGGCGCAACGCGGATTTAAAAATATGCTGTTTTGAGGGTACCATCCAATATAGGTACCAAATGGGTAGTGAGTCCAAGTTTATTTACTGTTACCAGTTGATTTCCACCCCAGGACACCCCAATGGTTCAGAAAAACCCAGGGTCGGAGAGTTGTGGGGGGGGGGGGGGGGTGCAGATGGACCATACCTGGCCCGGAGCCTATATGCGAACCCGATAAACGGGCTTTCAGAGTTCCCGAGATGATTATACAATAAACATCTTCTCGGACGAGTTTGTGTCTTGTCCGTCACTTCGTCCGTCTCAAGCAGGAGCACTGCTCCTTCAAGGGCTGGCAGCATATAGCCAAGACTAGAGGTACAGTAAGGGCTGGCAGCATATAGCCGAGACTAGAGGTACAGTAAGGGCTGGCAGCATATAGCCAAGACTAGAGGTACAGTAAGGGCTGGCAGCATATAGCCGAGACTAGAGGTACAGTAAGGGCTGGCAGCATATAGCCAAGACTAGAGGTACAGTAAGGGCTGGCAGCATATAGCCGAGACTAGAGGTACAGTAAGGGCTGGCAGCATATAGCCAAGACTAGAGGTACAGTAAGGGCTGGCAGCATATAGCCGAGACTAGAGGTACAGTAAGGGCTGGCAGCATATAGCCGAGACTAGAGGTACAGTAAAGGCTGGCAGCATATAGCCAAGACTAGAGGTACAGTAAGGGCTGGCAGCATATAGCCGAGACTGGAGGTACAGTAAGGGCTGGCAGCATATAGCCGAGACTAGAGGTACAGTAAGGGCTGGCAGCATATAGCCGAGACGAGGTACAGTAAAGGCTGACAGTGTAGCGGCTGCCGCTGGGTTTTCACAATCGCCTTGCACCTATCAAGGACGCGGAGCGATCACCATGCCGGGCTCGTCCAGGACGCCCGGGCAGGCCCGCGCTCAACTTGCCAGGCCTCGGTCGGGACGCCCGGGCATGCCCGGGCATGCCTGGGCAGGCTCGCCCTCAACTTGCCAGGCCGCAGCCAGGACGCGGGGCCACGCCCCCTGGCGCCGGGCCTGGGCAAACCCTCCGGGATAATAGTTATATATATTGCTGCCCGATAAACGGGTTTTCAGAGTGCCTGAGTGTTTGATTTGATTAAAGCAACTCGGATGAATTCCAGCTTTTTGTCGCGTCCATTCTTCCGATCGACGTGGGAGCCCCAGCTCCTTCATTGGTGACCTACCGACATGGACACGGCAGTCGCCCTTAAACTGCCTACCTTCTGGGAGGCTCACGCGGCGGTTTGGTTCGCACAGGCGGAGTCCCTGTTCGCCCTGCGAGGCATCACGGCCGACGACACCCGCTTCCACCATGTGGTAGCTGCGCTCGGTTCGGCTACCGCGGCCCGCGCCCTGAGCCTCCTCGAGAGCCCGCCAGCCGCTGACAAATACGGCGCGATTAAGAAGCTTCTCCTCGATGCTTTCGCCCTCCCATCGGCGGAACGCGCACGGCGTCTGCTCGAACTGCCTGAGCTCGGCGACACGCGCCCTTCCGAGCGAATGGACTACATGCTTTCACTGCTCGGCGAGCACTCTCCGGCATTCCTGTTCCGGGAGCTGTTCCTCCGTCAGCTGCCTAACCCGGTACGCCTCGCCCTGGCAAGCACGACGATCACAGATCCCCGGGCCCTTGCCAGAGAAGCCAACAAGATCTCCGCCGAAGGACAGCGCGTCGCAGCGGCGACATGGGACCCACCACCGTCCGACGCAACACCCATGGCGCCCGAGCACCCGGCACGGTCGACGGCCGTACTGCCGACGCAATTGGCGGCCGCTACACCGAGCCGACCACCTCCAGCACGACGACCGGGGCCTCCACCTGACCAAGCGTGGTGTTACTATCATGCCAGGTTCGGACAGAAGGCCCGGACATGCCGACCCCCGTGCACCTTCGGCAGGCCGGGAAACGGCCGGGCCGGCGTTCATTACCAGCCATGAGCGCCGGCCACACGGGCAACTTACTGTTCATCACGGATAAAGCGTCCGGACGGCGCTTCCTGTGCGACACCGGCGCCCAACTGAGCGTCATACCCGCCTCTGACCAGGACAGGCAATCCGCGGTTTGCGGCCCCTCCTTGGTTGCGGCCAACGGATCGACCATCCGCACCTTCGGCCCGCGCAACGTCACCCTCTGCTTCGGCGGCCAACGCTTTGCTTGGACGTTTGTAACCGCAAACGTGCCCATGGCTCTGCTAGGCGCCGACTTCCTCTGCGCACACGGACTGCTGGTGGACGTCCAACGGCGTCGTTTAATCAACGCCGAAACCTTCAGCTCCCTGGTATGCACATTGAGCAGCTCCGCGCCGACCGAGCTGGCATGCACCGTCCCGGCGGCGAACGAGTTTGCTCGCCTGCTCACGGAGTTCCCGGCCCTCACGCGGCCGACGTTTTCGGCCGTCGCAGTACGGCATGGGATCGAGCACCACATACCAACCACGGGCCCGCCGGTCTACGCCAGGGCCCCCCGCCTCGACCCAGCCAAGCTCGCCGTAGCGAAGGCCGAATTCGACGCGTTGGAGCACCTCGGCATCGTGCGGCGCTCCGATAGCGCGTGGGCCTCGCCACTGCACATCGTGCCCAAGCCGGGGGGTGGATGGCGCCCGTGTGGCGACTACCGCCGTCTCAATGACGCTACCACCCCCGACAGGTACCCGATCCCGCATATCCAAGACTTCTCTGCCCGTCTCGCGGGACGGGTCATTTTTTCGAAAATTGATCTCATACGGGGATATCACCAGGTACCTGTCAGGGCGGCCGACGTCCCTAAAACGGCAGTCATCACGCCATTCGGCTTATTCGAATTCTTGCGGATGCCATTTGGTCTCAAGAACGCGGCTCAGGCGTTCCAGCGCTTGATGGACGGCGTGCTGCGTGACCTGCCGTTCCTTTTCGTTTACCTGGACGACATCCTCGTCGCCAGCACGTCCCGGGCCGAGCACCTCCTCCACCTCCGAACACTGTTCGGGCGCCTCAGCGAGCACGGCCTCATCGTCAACCCGGCCAAATGCCACTTCGGCACGACGGCCGTTGATTTTTTGGGCCACCACATCACCAAGAACGGGGCCGTGCCGCTGCCAACCAAGGTCGAGGCCATCACCACGTTCCCGCCTCCCGGCACCATAAAGGCCCTGCAGGAATTCCTGGGAATGGTGAATTTTTATCACCGCTTCGTGCCCCGCGCTGCTCAACTCATGCGGCCCCTCTACGAAGCCCTCCGGGGCAAGCCGGCCAAGCACGACATCGCCTGGTCCGCAGCAATGGATGCGGCCTTCCAACGCTCAAAGCGGGCCCTCGCCGACGCAACACTGCTCGCTCACCCGGTGCTCAACGCTCCCATCGCCCTCACCACGGATGCCTCCGACTACGCGGTGGGCGCCGTACATGAGCAATGGGTGAACGGGGTTTGGCAGCCACTCGCTTTTTTCAGCCGGCAGCTCCGGCCGAACGAGCTCAAATACAGCACGTTTGACCGGGAGCTCCTCGGTCTACACCTGGCCGTCCGCCATTTCCGCCACCTCCTGGAGGGCCGACCTTTCACGGCGTTCGTCGACCACAAGCCGTTGGTTTACGCCATGGCCAAGGTCACGGAGCCATGGTCGGCCCGCCAACAGCGCCACCTCTCCGCCGTGTCGGAGTTTACCACGGACATCCGGCACGTCGCCGGCAAAAACAACGCCGTGGCCGACTGTCTTTCCCGGGCCAGCGCGAACGCGGTCCACCTGGGCGTGGATTTTGCGCTTATGGCGGCGGACCAAACCACCGACACCACGGTGCAAGCCCTCCGGGCAGCGGACACGGGCCTCCGCCTGGCCGACATCCCCTGCGCGGACACTGTCCTGCTCTGCGACGTCTCCCAAGGCCAGCCTCGCCCCATCGTGCCCGTCACCTGGCAACGCCGCATCTTCGCCTCCCTCCACGGCCTTTCCCACCCGGGCCGGAAAGCTTCCCAGAAGCTGGTGTCGGCGCGTTTCGTCTGGCACGGCCTTCGTCGGGACGTCCGCGATTGGACCAGCACCTGCACGGCCTGCCAACGGGCCAAGGTCCACCGACACACCCAGGCCCCGCTGGCACCTTTCACCGTGCCCGAACGACGTTTCGACCACGTCAACGTGGATCTGGTGGGCCCCCTCCCCCCGTCACGGGGGTTCACACACCTGCTCACCATGGTGGACAGGACCACCAGGTGGCCGGAGGCCGTTCCCCTCGTCTCCACCACCACCGCCGACGTGGCGCAGGCTTTCATCGCCACCTGGGTGGCCCGCTTCGGCGCACCGGCGGACATCTCGTCGGACCGCGGACCACAGTTCACCTCCGAGCTGTGGGGCGCGGTCGCCCGCAACCTGGGGGTCAAGCTCCACCGTACTACGGCCTACCACCCCCAAGCAAACGGGTTGTGCGAGCAATTCCACCGCTCCATGAAGGCCGCGCTCATGGCCGGCCTTCAAGACGGCGGTTGGGCCGACCGGCTGCCGTGGGTCCTTTTGGGCCTCCGCACGGCCCCCAAGGAGGACCTCCAGGCATCCACCGCCGAGCTTGTCTATGGCCAGGCGCTACGCGTCCCGGGAGAATTCGTGCCCGACGCTACCAGTCCCTGGTCCGCAGCTCACCAGCGCTCGGACCTCCAGGAGGCCGCCCGACGGTTTGCCCCCATGCCAACAT
Source organism: Myxine glutinosa (assembly GCF_964187855.1). Taxonomy (NCBI): domain Eukaryota; kingdom Metazoa; phylum Chordata; class Myxini; order Myxiniformes; family Myxinidae; genus Myxine; species Myxine glutinosa. The sequence goes on from NW_027617386.1 coordinate 35,692, forward strand.
CCCACCACGGTGACCCCCAGTCCTACGTCCCCCCAGCACTCCGCACAGCGGAGTATGTTTTTGTGCGTCACGACGCACATCGGTGGCCACTCCAGCCGCCGTACGACGGGCCCTTCCGGGTGCTGCGACGGGACGACAAGTCGTTCGTCATCGACATCGGCGGCAGGTCGGACCGGATTGCGGTGGACCGCCTCAAGCCGGCGCACGTGGACGTCGACCACCCACCACGGGTGGCCCTTCCGCCGCGGTGAGGCCGCCCCCCGTCCACGGTGCCCCCCACTCGACCGCCCACCACCTCACCGGACCCCCTCCCACGACCCGCCAGGGGTCGCTTCGGCCGGGTCATCAGGACCCCCCTCAAATTGACCCTGCCGGTGCAAGTCGATTCTGGGGGGACGTGTGTAGCGGCTGCCGCTGGGTTTTCACAATCGCCTTGCACCTATCAAGGACGCGGAGCGATCACCATGCCGGGCTCGTCCAGGACGCCCGGGCAGGCTCGCCCTCAACTTGCCAGGCCGCAGCCAGGACGCGGGGCCACGCCCCCTGGCGCCGGGCCTGGGCAAACCCTCCGGGATAATAGTTATATATATTGCTGCCCGATAAACGGGTTTTCAGAGTGCCTGAGTGTTTGATTTGATTAAAGCAACTCGGATGAATTCCAGCTTTTTGTCGCGTCCATTCTTCCGATCGACGTGGGAGCCCCAGCTCCTTCAACAGCATATAGCCGAGACTAGAGGTACAGTAAAGGCTGACAGCATATAGCCGAGACTAGAGGTACAGTAAGGGCTGGCAGCATATAGCCGAGACTAGAGGTACAGTAAAGGCTGACAGCATATAGCCAAGACTAGAGGTACAGTAAGGGCTGGCAGCATATAGCCAACTATAAACTGTCATCCTGGTGTTTTGTGTAAATTCCATATAATGATGTGACCAGAATCGAGGAAGTTATAAGGAAAAGAGGGAATGAGCATTTTGTTAAACCGGGCTGAACGTCATGACCAGGTTGAACATCCACATTGCCAGTCTTCTTAAATTTAGTTATCAACCTCCAACAACATTGAGTGATGCTTCTCTCTCTCTGGATGAAACAACCTTCCGCTGGGACCAGCCTTCTCCACAACACTGGAACCAGCCTTCTCGACAACACTGGGACCAGCCTTCTCGACAACACTGGGACCAGCCTTCTCCACAACACTGGGACCAGCCTTCTCCACAACAATGGGACCAGCCTTCTCCACAACAATGGGACCAGCCTTCTCCACAACACTGGGACCAGCCTTCTCCACAACACTGGGACCAGCCTCCTCCACAACAATGGGACCAGCCTTCTCGACAACACTGGGACCAGCCTTCTCTACAACACTGGAACCAGCCTTCTCAACCACACTGGGACCAGCCTTCTCTACCACACTGGGACCAGCCTTCTCCACAACACTGGGACCAGCCTTCTCTACCACACTGGGACCAGCCTTCTCTACCACACTGGACCAGCCTTCTCTACCACACTGGGACCAGCCTTCTCCACAACAATGGGACCAGCCTTCTCCACAACAATGGGACCAGCCTTCTCCACAACACTGGGACCAGCCTTCTCCACAACACTGGGACCAGCCTTCTCCACAACAATGGGACCAGCCTTCTCCACAACAATGGGACCAGCCTTCTCCACAACACTGGGACCAGCCTTCTCCACAACACTGGGACCAGCCTCCTCCACAACAATGGGACCAGCCTTCTCGACAACACTGGGACCAGCCTTCTCCACAACACTGGAACCAGCCTTCTCTACCACACTGGGACCAGCCTTCTCTACCACACTGGGACCAGCCTTCTCCACAACACTGGGACCAGCCTTCTCTACCACACTGGGACCAGCCTTCTCTACCACACTGGACCAGCCTTCTCTACCACACTGGGACCAGCCTTCTCTACCACACTGGACCAGCCTTCTCTACCACACTGGGACCAGCCTTCTCTACCACACTGGACCTGTCTTCTCTACCACACTGGGACCAGCCTTCTCTTCCACACTGGGACCAGCCTCTCTACCATACTGGGACCAACCTTCTCGACCACACTGGGACCAACCTTCGCTACCACACTGGGACCATTCTTCTCGACCACACTGAGACCAGCCTTCTCTACCACACTGGGACCATTCTTCTCGACCACACTGAGACCAGCCTTCTCTACCACACTGGGACCAACCTTCTCGACCACACTGGGACCAGCCTTCTCGACCACACTGGGACCAGCCTTCTCTACCACACTGGGACCAGCCTTCTCGACCAAACTACAACATTAACTCGACCTTTCTTGCTTTGACAGCACCATAATCAGTCACGTGTCTGAATTATGAAGAGCAGGAAAATAATCTGTCGTTCCAGACTTTTCGGACATCCCGTAAATTAGTAAATACCAGGAAGAGATAGAAGGAAACACCAGGTGTTTGTTTTACTGGAAGATAAATACAAACAGATGGGGGCATGTTGTTAATTAATTAAATAAATCACTGGGTGTGTATTTGTGCACAGGGAAATAAACCACGTGATGATGCCCAGCTGGGTGTGGATGGATGTTTTAAACTCCTTTTCCGTTCTTTACCCCCTGGCACACGATAGGTTGGCACGAACACCTAATGGTTTCAACACCAACAACTTTATGGTTTCAACACCAACAAGCACGGTGGAGCACATCCCAGGCTGAACAGTTTATGTTTTGTATCCCACTGAAAGGCCTGATCTGGATTCGGACCTGAATCAAAATAGAATCGGCTTGTTCTGGTCGCCTAAGCAACTCATCCACCAAGTTTTGTAATAACTCGTGCATAACTTTTTGAGATATCATGCGATAACCGGTTTTCGCCCTTCCTCTCAATGCTGAAGATTCATTTAAAATATCTCTGATCCAGATCTGGATTCGAATCTTCACCAAAATTGAAACAATTCTTCCTTGTCCCATACAAAACCTGTCCACCGAGTTTCGTCCCAATCCGTCCACAACTTTTTGAGATATCCTGTTCTCCAACAGACAGACAGGCAAACAGATATACAGGGGCAAAAACATAACCTCCATCCACCTTCAATGGCAGAGGGAATGAACATTTCACCCTGTATGGTCAACGGACCCACAATAGGACAAGCAATGAACATTTCCCCCTGCATCGTCTGCAGACCCACAAGAGGACAAGCAATGAACATTTCCCCCTGCATCGTCTGCAGACCCACAAGAGGACCAACAACAACAACAACATGCATTTTAAGGCCATTTTCCCTGCTAGAGCGGGGGTTAGCCTCCATCCTCCACCCACAAGAGGACCAGAAATGAACATTTCCCCCTGTACGGTCTACAGACCCACAATAGGACAAGCAATGAACATTTCCCCCTGCATCGTCTGCACACCCACAAGAGGACCAACAACAACAACAACATGCATTTTAAGGCCATTTTCCCTGCTAGAGCGGGGGTTAACCTCCATCCTCCATCCACAAGAGGACCAGAAATGAACATTTCCCCCTGTATGGTCAACGGACCCCACAAGAGGACCAGAAATGAACATTTCCCCCTGTATGGTCAACGGACCCCACAAGAGGACCAGAAATGAACATTTCCCCCTGTATGGTCAACGGACCCACAAGAGGTCCAGAAATGAACATTTCCCCCTGTACGGTCTACAAACCCACAGGAAGACCAGAAATGAACATTTCCCCCTGTACGGTCTACAGACCCACAAGAGGACCAGAAATGAACATTTCCCCCTGCATCATCTACAGACCCACAAGAGGACCAGAAATTAACATTTCCCCTTGCATTGTCTACAGACCCACAAGAGGACCAGAAATGAACATTTCCCCCTGTATGGTAAACAGACCCACAAGGGGACCAACAATGAACATTTCCCCCTGCATGGTCTACAAACCCACAAGAGGACCAGAAATGAACATTTCCCCCTGTACGGTCTGCAGAGCCACAAGAGGACCAGAAATGAACATTTCACCCTGTAGAGTCTATAGACCTACACGAGGACTAGAAATGAACATTTCCCTCTATGTGGTCTACAGACCCACAAGAGGACCAGCAATGTACATTTTCCCCTGTATGGTCTACGGACCCACAAGAAGACCAGCAATAAACATTTCCCCCCTGTATGTTCTGTGGGCCCACAAGAGGACCAGAAATCAACATTTCCCTCTGTACTGTCTATAGACCCACAAGAGGCCTAGAAATGAACATTTCCCCCTCTATGGTTTGCAGACCCACAAGAGGACCAGCAATGAACATTTCCCTCCTATATGTTCTACAAACCCACAAGAGGACCAGAAATGAACATTTCCCCCTGTACGGTTCAAATTTCCGTCTGTCTGTCTGTCTGTCCGTTCGAATGTACCTTGGGTTTGTTGCTGCTGAAATGTAAACTGCTGAACTGATCGCAAAGATATTTTGGGTGGGTAATCCCGGGATCTCCAGGAGTAAAATAGGCTATTTAGTTTTCCCAATTTCAGCTTTGGTCTCCAGCATTCTCAGGTTTGGACTCCCACTCAGGTTTGAAATAATATTTGCGTTCGCATAACGTTCATTGTGACGATGTTTTCATTGTGACGATGTTGTTTTCCCGGGTGCCGCACAAGCGGCTGCACCGATCGCTGCACGGCTGCACCGATCGGACTCGGTGACCTCGGACAATGACCTTTTATGAGGACACGGGTTGAATCCCTGCTTGAGAGAATTCCAACCCCCTCCCCGCCATCACGACCGTCTCTCCAACTCACAATCCCACGAGATATGCAGAAAGGATGACCCAAAACCAATTATCTTTTCAATTCGTATATAAACATCATTAAAAGTAAATAATGACCTCGGCCAAAGTTCAAATGACGTGAGTTTAATCTCTACATGAGAGAATTCCACATAGCTATTTGGGCGGTGGATACGCTAACAGATCGCTGTCTCCATCGATCTGGCCAAGGCCGTAACAGCTATCGGCTCAAAATCCTTTTAACTGTTGATTTGGATGTTTTTACAATGAAGGAAACACATATCGGGAGTACATACGACATCGGGAGTACTAACTGCACGCGTCTTCAGTATCAAGCTTAAATCTGTCATGGCGGATCTGAAGAGCGGAATGCTTGAAGAAGTGGTGGGCTACTTCGGCATGAAGGAGGATCAGAAACGTGGACTCCCACACTGCCACATCCTGCTGACACTTGCTCCCGCATGACGTTATTTTCCCGGGTGCCGCACAAACGGCTGCACTGATCGAGATTTAACGGATGTTTATATCAATCGTTTAAAAGAAAAAAAGCCTTAAATTTCTGATATTTAGCCTTTTCATTTGGGCCTCCCAATTGAAGCCCCGCCCGTAGTACCCGTAGGGCGGGTACCGTTGCTGGTAAACATTATTTGATACTAGCAGAAGCACCCGGCATTGCTGGGCGGGGGAGGGGAGGGGATGGGAGGGGGAATGGGGGGGGGGAGGGGGGGGAGGGGCAAGGGGAAGGGGGAGGGGGAAAGGGGAGGGGGAGGGAGACCCGTACTTTCCCAACCCGTACATTCGTCCTCTCGACTCAAGCTCGTATTCGATTCGTATTCGAAATCGAAAGGGGAAAGGGGAAATCCTTCGTATTCGAATTCGTAAACACGAAATATGAATTAAAATTTAATTCATATCGCACAAAATCGACACAAAACACAATCGCATAAAGGTGGAAAAACGCAATCGCTTTTCGCCCTGAATTACGTGCAAACGTGTGACGTGTGACGGGATGGAACATCACGTGATCGCTCTGAGCGAATCAGCGAGCTGCTCTGGCACCGGCTGAGATTAGCGGGTACTTCGCTGAAATGCGCTGAGGTAAATATGAATAAAAAATATGGATCTCGTCAAATATGGTCTCGGCCATGTTCGTCCCAGGCTCAATGGCCATGTCTATGCCAAATATCAAGCACGTGAGCCTCTTCGTTTCGGAGTCTATCGGTAACATTACACACACACACACACACACACACACACACACACACAAACTGTGTTTTATCTATCTATAATTCCAGCAATCTCTGTGTGTGTGTGTGTGTGTGTGTGTGTGTGTGTGTGTGTGTGTGTGTGTGTGTGTGTGTGTCTGTCTGTGTGTTTGTCTGTGACCGCTGTTTCTCGACAACCACGGGTCCGATATACTTGAAACTTGCCAGGTATATTGCTGGGGACCCGAGGATGTGCCTTTTCAACGTTTCATATTAATCGGAGAAGTAGTTACCGAGCTATGTCCAAAAAACGATTCAACCAATTCAACCAATCAGAGAGCAGCGAGCTATCACGTGTGCCGAACGTGGCGAACAGACTCTGCCTCGGACGGCACATTTGAGAGCGTATTCATTTATTTCACGTTGGCAAACTATGTTGGCGCTATGTTGGCATTAAACTATGTTTTAAAACTAATTAAAACTACTTTGCGATTCATCGTAACTGCGATTCGTAACTGCCGTTCGCTTTGGCTTTGCGAATGGACCAAACCATTTCATGTAAATAGAGGGGGGGGATTGTCACCGTACTCGCAAGCCGTTCGCTTTGGCTTTGCGAATGGACCAAACCATTTCATGTAAATAGAGGGGGGGGATATAATTTTAGATATATATATATAGTACGGGCATGCCCTAGTATATATAGATTGCAGGAGGGGGTGGTGGTCGATTGTGAGGGATCTGAGTGATGTTTAGTGTTGTAGGAGGAGGTGGTGGTTGATTCCGAGGGATCTGAGTGATATATAGTATTGCAGGAGGGTGTGGTGGTCGATTCCAAGGGATCTGAGTGATATATAGTATTGTAGGAGGAGGTGGTGGTCGATTCCAAGGGATTTGAGTGATATATAGTATTGTAGGAGGAGGTGGTGGTCGATTCCAAGGGATCTGAGTGATATATAGTATTGTATTCCAAGGGATCTGAGTGATATATAGTATTATAGGAGGAGGTGGTGGTCGATTCCAAGGGATCTGAGTGATATATAGTATTGTAGGAGGAGGTGGTGGTCGATTCCAAGGGATCTGAGTGATATATAGTATTGCAGGAGGGTGTGGTGGTCGATTCCGAGGGATCTGAGTGATATATAGTATTGTAGGAGGAGGTGGTGGTCGATTCCAAGGGATCGGAGTGATATATAGTATTGTAGGAGGAGGTGGTGGTCGATTCCAAGGGATCTGAGTGATATATAGTATTGCAGGAGGGTGTGGTGGTCGATTCCGAGGGATCTGAGTGATATATAGTATTGTAGGAGGAGGTGGTGGTCGATTCCACGGGATCTGAGTGATATTTAGTATTGTCGGAGGGGGTGGTGGTCGATTGTGAGGGATCTGATTGATATATACAGTATTGTAGGAGGGGTGGTGGTCGATTGTGGGGGATCTGATTGATATGTACAGTATTGTAGGAGGGGTGGTGGTCGATTGTGGGGGATCTGATTGATATGTACAGTATTGTAGGAGGGGGTGGTGGTCGATTGTGAGGGATCTGAGTGATATTTAGTATTGCAGGAGGAGGTGGTGGTGGTCGATTGTGAAGGATCTGAGTGATATTTAGTTTTGTAGGAGGAGGTGGTGGTCGATTCCGAGGGATCTGAGTGATATATAGTATTGCAGGAGGGGGTGGTGGTCGATTCCAAGGGATCTGAGTGATATATAGTATTGTAGGAGGAGGTGATGGTCGAATCCAAGGGATTTGAGTGATATATAGTATTGTAGGAGGAGGTGGTGGTCGATTGTGAGGGATCTGAGTGATATTTAGTATTGTAGGAGGAGGTGGTGGTCGATTGTGAGGGATCTGAGTGATATATATAGCATTGTAGGAGGAGGTGGTGGTCGATTGTGAGGGATCTGAGTGATATATACAGTATTGTAGGAGGAGGTGGTGGTCGATTGTGAGGGATCTGAGTGATATATATAGTATTGTAGGAGGAGGTGGTGGTCGATTGTGAGGGATCTGAGTGATATATATAGTATTGTAGGAGGAGGTGGTGGTCGATTCCGAGGGATCTGAGTGATATATAGTATTGCAGGAGGGGGTGGTGGTTGATTCCAAGGGATCTGAGTGATATATAGTATTGTAGGAGGAGGTGGTGGTCGATTCCAAGGGATCTGAGTGATATTTAGTATTGTAGGAGGAGGTGGTGGTCGATTGTGAGGGATCTGAGTGATATATACAGTATTGTAGGAGGAGGTGGTGGTCGATTGTGCGGGATCTGAGTGATATATATAGTATTGTAGGAGGAGGTGGTGGTCGATTCCGAGGGATCTGAGTGATATATAGTATTATAGGAGGAGGTGGTGGTCGATTGTGAGGGATCTGAGTGATATTTAGTATTGTAGGAGGAGGTGGTGGTCGATTGTGAGGGATCTGAGTTTTTTTTTTTTTTTTGTATACAAGATCGAGGCTCGTGAAAGAGCTAACATTAATCACACAAAAAGACAAACCGACACACAAAACACAAAAAACAAGGGGAGCGGTAGACAAGATGGGGAGAGAGGGGGAAGGACACAAAAGAGAGGGGGAAGGACACAAGCACAACATTTGAGAGCAGGGACATCGGGAGGACTTGGGGGGAGGTGGGAGAGGATTAAAACATATGAACACTGCAAGGACTCTGGGGTGAATTACCGGGGGTAGAAAAGATCAAGGTTTTCGATGGGGGAAGATAAGAGATGGTGGTGAACAGCTGTTTTAAAGACCTGGAGGGAGGAGTGGGATTGAAGGGAGTGGGGGAGTTTGTTCCAGAGGCGGGAGAAAAGGGGAATGAAAGAGTGAAGGTGAGCAGAGAGCCTAGACTTTGGCAGTTTAACCAGAAGAGGGTTGCAGGCAGATCTTGTGCGACCTGAAGGAATATTGGGGGGACAGAGCAACGAGAGAGCTGGGGGAGCAAGGCCGGAGAGGAGTCGGTAGAAGACAGAAAGACCACCAACCTGCCTGCGGTGAGTGAGTGAAAGGCCCTTGGCGTTGACTACATCGCAGGAGATTCCAATGATTCTGAAAGCTTTGGCCTCAACAGCGTGAAGCCGAGCAAGGTGTGAGGCAGGAGCACCAGCCCAGAGGGGGGAACAGTATTCCATTGAGCTGCGGATGAAAGCCTTGTATGTGGTGAGGAGCTCAGGTGTGCCAAGGAAGGACTTCGCACGACGGAGGATGCCCAGTCGGCGACTGGCTTTGGAGGCCAGCTTGGAAATGTGGTTTTCCCAAGAAAGATCATGGCAGATAGTGAGACCCAAAAGCTTGAGCGACAGAACTTCTTGGAGAGGATTGTTGAGAAAGTAGATGGGAGGGTTGTCCAGTCGGTCCTTTCGGAGAGACATTGTAAGAGTGTGAGATTTGTCAGGATTGAAAGACATGTTCCACTTGTTTGACCAGTCTGTGATTTTGTCCAGGTCTGCAGAGAGTGAGGAGGCTGCAGACTGCCGATCTGAGGGATGAGGAATGGAGCGAAAGAGAGTAGAGTCGTCAGCAAAGAGATAGAGAGGATTTTCAAGAGAGTCAGAGAGATCATTGATGAAGACCAGAAAAAGCACAGGGCCCAGAACACTACCTTGGGGAACTCCAGCCTGAACAGGCAGAGGAGATGAGAGAAACCCATTCAGGGCCACACGTTGACTACGACCAGAGAGGAAGTCCGCCAGCCATGCGTGGAGATTTCCATGGATACCAAAGGAGGAGAGTTTGGAGAGCAGAGCAGGGTGCCAGACCGTATCGAAGGCACGTGAAATGTCAAGGGAGACAGCTCTAATTTCCTGTTTGGCGTTGAGGACCTCCATCCATTGTTGAGAAAGCAGAAGCAGCATGTCCAGAGTAGAGTGACCAGGTCTGAAACCAAATTGATGATCAGAGATCAAGCCATTGGAGAAGAGGAAAGATTTAATATCTGAAGCAATGATGGATTCCATGACTTTGCTGATAATTGGGAGAAGGCTGATTGGTCTGTAGTTGCTGGGATCTGTTTTTGCACCTTTTTTGTGCAAAGCGGTGATGTTGGCTGATTTCCAAGCAGATGGCAGATGACCTTGAGCAAAAGAGAGGGTGAAGAGAACAGAAAGAGGGAGTGAAAGTGCAGAAGAACATGATTTTAGGACCCGTGGGCTGATGCCGTCAGGACCAGTTGCAGAATCAGAGTCGAGGGTTGCCAGAAACTTTTCCACCTTGTCAGGAGGAAAGGACACAGAGTCCAGGAGCAGCTGGGTACGACTGGGTATGGTGGGTACAGAGAGGGATGGGTTTGGGACACAAGATTTAGAGGCAAACACAGAGTTGAGGCATTCAGCTTTTTCACGTGCGGAGTCAGCCGTTAAGCCGTTTGAGGTGAGGGAGGGGATGGAGGGGGAACAAACACCAGAAACAGATTTGACCAGACGCCACCAGGATTTGGAAGAGGGAGACAGATAAGAGAGTTCGGTCTTGAGAATGGTGAGATATTGTTTCCTGGCTCTCCTGAGGGTGGACACACACTTGTTTCGGGCTTTGTGAAAGGAAATGAGATTTCCTTCCGTTGGATTTGCTTTCCAGGAGACGAAAGCAAGTTGTTTCAGGGCAACAGCCTCACCACAAGATTCCGTGTACCATGGACGGGAGGAAGGGTATGACAACTGAAGACGAGATGGTATAAATCTGTGCATGAGAGAGAGCAATTTACTTTGAAAGAATTCCCAGGATGAGTTGATGTCAGAGGCGGTAGAGATGGGAGACCAGTCCAGATGATTGATGGCTGCTTGAAGACCGTGCCAGTTGGCCTGAGTGAAATGCCAGACTCGTCGACGCTGAGGAGGCTCTCTGAGAATGGTCAGAGAGATGTCCACTTTGACAAGCACATGATCAGATGAGCCGATTGGAGCAGAAGAAGAGCAGCAGACATTTTCAGGGAAGTTTGTCATAACCAAATCCAGAAGAGAAGATGCTCCGTTGACTGAGATCCGGGTCGGGAAATTGACAGATTGTGTCAGTCCCAGTGAGTCGCAGAAGTCCTTTGCTGAAGAGCCATGGCTGGTGAGAGAGGTACCCACACCCAGCCAACTGGCATGGTGACAATTGAAATCACCACATATGAGGAAGAGAGAGTTGGGATGGGTAGATAGAAGTTGGTCCATATTATCAGACAGTGAGATGTAGATGGAGTCATCGCTGATTGGTGGACGGTACAACACACATATGAACAAAAGGTGGGAGCGAAGGGGAAGCCGTAGCCAAAGGTATTCCTGGGGGTGAGGTGGAGAGAGGGCAGTGGAGGGCGAGTGAGGAAGAGAGTTTTTTATAAAGATAGCAACCCCACCTCCAGGACGAGGCTCAGGTCTATCATACCGGAGGAGGGAGTAACCTGGGAGAGATACCAAGGCATCAGAGACGTCATGAAGGAGGAAAGTTTCTGTTAAGCAGATCACATCTGGTTTGTCAGAAGCAACCTGTATGGAGAGGTCAGTCAAGTTTGAGCGAAGGCCCCGGATGTTTGAGGTCCATACCGTTAATGAAGAGGAAGGGGGAGCATCGGGTCCAGAACAGGGGGGGGGGAGGGGTAGGGTAAGATGTGGAAGAGGAGGAAGAGGTAGGGAGAGCTGTTGAAGGTGTGTCAGAGATTTCAGAATAGCTTGGAGAAAGGGAAGAATGGGGCGGACAAAAGGTTTGATGGAGATTGGGTGAGGCACAGTGAGGTGTTATTTGAGGAGGGGGAAGAGCAAGGCAGAAGGTTTGGGGAGATGAAGGTGAAAGTTGAAAGGAGGAAGAAGCAGGGAGGATGCTTTGAGGAGGAGGGGTGAGAGGGGAGTCTAGGAGGGGAGGAGCGAGGGAGAGTCTCGGAGGGGAGGGGTGTGGGGGGAGTTTAGGAGGGAGGGGAGGGAAGGGGCAAGGGGGGAGATTTGAAAGGGATGGGTGATGGGGAGGATTTGGAGGGGAGGGGTGAGATTGGATTTTGAAAAGTGTACGATTCATGGGAAACGAACATTTTTTGCAAAATGAGTTTGAGAGCTTCGAGTCAAAAATACGTTTGAGGACACTGGAGGAGGGATGGAGTTCTGGATAGTTTATGGAATGTAGAAATGAGGAACTGTAAGAGATGGTATTATATATATTTTTTGGAATGAATAGATTTGGTGAGCAAGACGAAAGCATCCTTTTGTAGGAAAAGAAGAAAAGGGTGTTATAATATATGAGAGAAAATAGTTGTTCAGGGGAGAGATTATACATTTCTAACCGCGTGATCGCGAACGAAGAACGAACGAACAAAAAGAACAAATAAATGAATAAGGCCTGGGAAGGAAATAGTTTTTTGGGGTTTTTTTTTTTTTTTTTTGTGAGTATAGATATTAAACAAGGAGGTACGGGGTGAACGACTGGGACGAAACAGTGAACGAAAATAATTTCAGCGCATTCGACGAATCGCTGAGAGAAAAACAAACCACAAGGTCAGAGACGGTACGGTAGTCCAAGCCTACGAAATATATAGTATTGTAGGAGGAGGTGGTGGTCGATTGTGAGGGATCTGAGTGATATTTAGTATTGCAGGAGGGGGTGGTGGTCGATTCCAAGGGATCTGAGTGATATATAGTATAGCAGGAGGGGGTGGTGGTCGATTCCAAGGGATCTGAGTGATATATCGTATTGTAGGAGGAGGTGGTGGTCGATTCCAAGGGATCTGAGTGATATATATAGTATTGTAGGAGGAGGTGGTGGTCGATTGTGAGGGATCTGAGTGATATTTAGTATTGTAGGAGGAGGTGGTGGTCGATTGTGAGGGATCTGAGTGATATATATAGTATTGTAGGAGGAGGTGGTGGTCGATTGTGAGGGATCTGAGTGATATATACAGTATTGTAGGAGGAGGTGGTGGTCGATTGTGAGGGATCTGAGTGATATATACAGTATTGTAGGAGGAGGTGGTGGTCGATTGTGAGGGATCTGAGTGATATATACAGTATTGTAGGAGGAGGTGGTGGTCGATTGTGAGGGATCTGAGTGATATATACAGTATTGTAGGAGGAGGTGGTGGTCGATTGTGAGGGATTTGAGTGATATATACAGTATTGTAGGATGAGGTGGTGGTCGATTGTGAGGGATCTGAGTGATATATATTGTATTGTAGGAGGAGATGGTGGTCGATTCCGAGGGATCTGAGTGATATTTAGTGTTGCAGGAGGAGGTGGTGGTCGATTCCAAGGGATCTGAGTGATATATAGTATTGTAGGAGGAGGTGGTGGTCGATTCCAAGGGATCTGAGTGATATATAGTATTGTAGGAGGAGGTGGTGGTCGATTGTGAGGGATCTGAATGATATTTAGTGTTGTAGGAGGAGGTGGTGGTCGATTCCAAGGGATCTGGGTGATATTTAGTATTGTAGGAGGGGGTGGTGGTCGATTGTGAGGGATCTGAGTGATATATATGGTATTGTAGGAGGAGGTGGTGGTGGTCGATTGTGAGGGATCTGAGTGATATATAGTATTGTAGGAGGAGGTGGTGGTCGATTGTGAGGGATCTGAGTGATATATAGTATTGTAGGAGGAGGTGGTGGTCGATTGTGAGGGATCTGAGTGATATATAGTATTGTAGGAGTAGGTGGTGGTCGATTCCAAGGGATCTGAGTGATATATAGTATTGTAGGAGGAGGTGGTGGTCGATTCCAAGGGATCTGAGTGATATATAGTATTGTAGGAGGAGGTGGTGGTCGATTGTGAGGGATCTGAGTGATATATAGTATTGTAGGAGGAGGTGGTGGTCGATTGTGAGGGATCTGAGTGATATATAGTATTGTAGGAGGAGGTGGTGGTCGATTGTGAGGGATCTGAGTGATATATAGTATTGTAGGAGGAGGTGGTGGTCGATTGTGAGGGATCTGAGTGATATAGGGGAAAGTGGTACAAAATGGACCCCTGGGGTCATATGGACCCCTTGGTATATTCCACCATTGGCAATATACCAAGGGGTCCATATGACCCAAGGGGTCCATTTTGTACCACTTTCCCCTATATATAGTATTGTAGGAGGAGGTGGTGGTCGATTGTGAGGGATCTGAGTGATATACATATTGTATTGTAGGAGGAGGTGGTGGTCGATTGTGAGGGATCTGAGTGATATATATATATAGTATTGTAGGAGGAGGTGGTGGTCGATTGTGAGGGATCTGAGTGATATATATAGTATTGTAGGAGGGGGTGGTGGTCGATTGTGAGGGATCTGAGTGATATTTAGTATTGCAGGAGGAGGTGGTGGTGGTCGATTGTGAGGGATCTGAGTGATATTTAGTGTTGTAGAAGGAGGTGGTGGTCGATTCCGAGGGATCTGAGTGATATATAGTATTGTAGGAGGAGGTGGTGGTCGATTGTGAGGGATCTGAGTGATATTTAGTATTGTAGGAGGAGGTGGTGGTCGATTGTGAGGGATCTGAGTGATATATAGTATTGTAGGAGGAGGAGGTGGTCGATTGTGAGGGATCTGAGTGATATTTAGTATTGTAGGAGGAGGTGGTGGTCGATTGTGAGGGATCTGAGTGATATATAGTATTGTAGGAGGAGGTGGTGGTCGATTCCAAGGGATCTGAGTGATATATATAGTATTGTAGGAGGAGGTGGTGGTCGATTGTGAGGGGTCTGAGTGATATATACAGTATTGTAGGAGGAGGTGGTGGTCGATTGTGAGGGATCTGAGTGATATAAACAGTATTGTAGGAGGAGGTGGTGGTCGATTGTGAGGGATCTGAGTGATATATACAGTATTGTAGGAGGAGGTGGTGGTCGATTGTGAGGGATCTGAGTGATATATACAGTATTGTAGGAGGAGGTGGTGGTCGATTGTGAGGGATCTGAGTGATATATACAGTATTGTAGGAGGAGGTGATGGTCGATTGTGAGGGATCTGAGTGATATATATTGTATTGTAGGAGGAGGTGGTGGTCGATTCCGAGGGATCTGAGTGATATATAGTATTGTAGGAGGAGGTGGTGGTCGATTCCAAGGGATCTGAGTGATATATAGTATTGTAGGAGGAGGTGGTGGTCGATTGTGAGGGATCTGAGTGATATATAGTATTGTAGGAGGAGGTGGTGGTCGATTCCAAGGGATCTGAGTGATATATAGTATTGTAGGAGGAGGTGGTGGTCGATTGTGAGGGATCTGAGTGATATTTTGTATTGTAGGAGGAGGTGATGGTCGATTGTGAGGGATCTGAGTGATATATATTGTATTGTAGGAGGAGGTGGTGGTCGATTCCGAGGGATCTGAGTAATATATAGTATTGTAGGAGTAGGTGGTGGTCGATTCCAAGGGATCTGAGTGATATATAGTATTGTAGGAGGAGGTGGTGGTCGATTGTGAGGGATCTGATTAATATTTTGTATTGTAGGAGGAGGTGGTGGTCGATTGTGAGGGATCTGAGTGATATATATATAGTATTGTAGGAGGAGGTGGTGGTCGATTGTGAGGGATCTGAGTGATATATACAGTATTGTAGGAGGAGGTGGTGGTCGATTGTGCGGGATCTGAGTGATATATATAGTATTGTAGGAGGAGGTGGTGGTCGATTCCGAGGGATCTGAGTGATATATAGTATTGTAGGAGGAGGTGGTGGTCGATTGTGAGGGATCTGAGTGATATTTAGTATTGTAGGAGGAGGTGGTGGTCGATTGTGAGGGATCTGAGTGATATATAGTATTGTAGGAGGGGGTGGTGGTCGATTGTGAGGGATCTGAGTGATATTTAGTCTTGTAGGAGGAGGTGGTGGTCGATTGTGAGGGATCTGAGTGATATATATAGTATTGTAGGAGGAGGTGGTGGTCGATTGTGAGGGATCTGAGTGATATATAGTATTGTAGGAGGAGGTGGTGGTCGATTCCAAGGGATCTGAGTGATATATATAGTATTGTAGGAGGAGGTGGTGGTCGATTGTGAGGGGTCTGAGTGATATATACAGTATTGTAGGAGGAGGTGGTGGTCGATTGTGAGGGATCTGAGTGATATAAACAGTATTGTAGGAGGAGGTGGTGGTCGATTGTGAGGGATCTGAGTGATATATACAGTATTGTAGGAGGAGGTGGTGGTCGATTGTGAGGGATCTGAGTGATATATACAGTATTGTAGGAGGAGGTGGTGGTCGATTGTGAGGGATCTGAGTGATATATACAGTATTGTAGGAGGAGGTGATGGTCGATTGTGAGGGATCTGAGTGATATATATTGTATTGTAGGAGGAGGTGGTGGTCGATTCCGAGGGATCTGAGTGATATATAGTATTGTAGGAGGAGGTGGTGGTCGATTCCAAGGGATCTGAGTGATATATAGTATTGTAGGAGGAGGTGGTGGTCGATTGTGAGGGATCTGAGTGATATTTTGTATTGTAGGAGGAGGTGGTGGTCGATTGTGAGGGATCTGAGTGATATATACAGTATTGTAGGAGGAGGTGGTGGTCGATTGTGAGGGATCTGAGTGATATATATGTAGATTGTAGGCGGAGGTGGTGGTCGATTGTGAGGGATCTGAGTGATATATACAGTATTGTAGGAGGAGGTGGTGGTCGATTGTGAGGGATCTGAGTGATATATACAGTATTGTAGGAGGAGGTGGTGGTCGATTGTGAGGGATTTGAGTGATATATACAGTATTGTAGGATGAGGTGGTGGTCGATTGTGAGGGATCTGAGTGATATATATTGTATTGTAGGAGGAGGTGGTGGTCGATTCCGAGGGATCTGAGTGATATATAGTATTGCAGGAGGAGGTGGTGGTCGATTCCAAGGGATCTGAGTGATATATATTGTATTGTAGGAGGAGGTGGTGGTCGATTCCGAGGGATCTGAGTGATATATAGTATTGCAGGAGGAGGTGGTGGTCGATTCCAAGGGATCTGAGTGATATATAGTATTGTAGGAGGAGGTGGTGGTCGATTCCAAGGGATCTGAGTAAAAAAAACACTTTTAGAGGCCATGTTTCCCCGCAAAGCGGGGGTTGGCCTTTTTCGGGAACCGTGGTTGTTGTTGTTTTTTGGTCCCCTTTTTGAAGCAATGTTTTACGGCCGGATGCTCTTCCTGACGCCAACCCTTTTTGCCGCCTTTAACAACAAACAGGGAATTACCAGTGAGCTGGTATTCAATTAGCCGACCTCGGAAGGCATGACGGGCTGAGTCAACCCCCCTGGCGTTAATTCAGCAATTGACTGGGATTCGAACCCAGGATCTTGGGATCCTAAGCCGGCACCCTAGCCGCTAGCCCAACACCAGGATCTGAGTGATATATAGTATTGTAGGAGGAGGTGGTGGTCGATTGTGAGGGATCTGAGTGATATTTTGTATAGTAGGAGGAGGTGGTGGTCGATTGTGAGGGATCTGAGTGATATATAAAGTATTGTAGGAGGAGGTGGTGGTCGATTGTGAGGGATCTGAGTGATATATATATGTAGATTGTAGGAGGAGGTGGTGGTCGATTGTGAGGGATCTGAGTGATATTTAGTATTGTAGGAGGAGGTGGTGGTCGATTGTGAGGGATCTGAGTGATATTTAGTATTGTAGGAGGAGGTGGTGGTCGATTCCAAGGGATCTGGGTGATATTTAGTATTGTAGGAGGGGGTGGTGGTCGATTGTGAGGGATCTGAGTGATATATATATAGTATTGTAGGAGGGGGTGGTGTTCGATTGTGAGGGATCTGAGTGATATATATATAGTCGCGCGGCAAGGAACATCACGTGATCGCTCTGAGCGATCGATTGCAACTCTGCGTCGTGTCGTGGGCGTGGCCAACGTGGCCTCATGCTCCCAGGTGATTGGCTAACTCGAGCTCGAGAGAGCCATCATGCACTACGTTATGGCAAAAAATATGGATCTAAAGATGAAGGGGAAAAAAACCTATGTGGTGTGAATGGCAATGTTCGTCGCTGAAATGTGAAAAAACGCAATCGCTTTTCGCTCTGAAATACGTGCGAACGCGTAACTGAGTTAATGGCGGCAAGGAACATCACGTGATCGCTCTGAGCGAATCAGCGCGCTGCTCTGCCATTCCGGTCATAATATGTCTCGCTGAAATGCGCTGACGTAAAAATATGGTTTAAAAATATTATGAAATAAATTTTTAGGTCGACCATGTTCTTCCCAGGCTCAATGGCCATGTTTGTGCCAAATATCAAGTACGTGAGGCTCTCCGTTTAGGAGTCTACCGGTAACATTACACACACACACACACACACACACACACACACACACACACACACACACACACACACACACTGTGTTTTATATATATAGATTTATGATAATTAGTAATTCAATTTGTACTGTTTCCGGTGGTTCATCACATCTATTTATTGGTTCGTTTCCAGTGCAGCCGAAGTTTCATAAGGAGCAACACAAGAGGGTCTTGTCCCCCCTGAACCGTAGGGAGAAAGGTCGAGCACCTTCTACATCCAAGACTTCTGTGAATTTTCCTTTTCCCACCATAAACGTTTTGGGTATTTTAATATTTCTGTGAGAAACCATTTATTATTAGTTATTACTTCCATCACCAAATGTGGATTATGTTTTCACCCCCTATCTGTCTGGTTGTTGCTTTGCAAAAGATCAAAGATTTTTCAATAGTATTGGTTGATCTTGTGCGTTATTACTTCGCAAAAAGGTTTTTGACAAGTATGTTGATCTCTACGGTTTGTGTGTTTGTTGTACACCGCTCCTTTCTTATGCCATCTCCAGGCATTGCAAAACGTCATTGCCGGGCACCGAAGGGGGCTCGGCAGTGACGCACGCTGAAAGAGAGTTAGACTGTGGGCCCAGAGGCCAATATCGTTTTAGTTTTTTGATTTAGTGACCTTCCTCTGGGGTGGGGGCAAACATGATGGTAAATGAAAGGCTATAGTACCACGAGCAACATACTTTTTTCACAAGCGTAAATGTTGCACATAAACGAGAACCGCTGGCCCAAAATGTCATCATCGATCAAGTATACGTTATTTAAAAAAAACACATTTAGAGTTCAAATAACAACACAAAGTGTATGTAATTGAGTTGAAAATAGTATCAACATAAATATGTATTGATTCTGATTTTAAAAATATAATAAAATGAGTGACACAAAGGTTTGCATGAAATTTTATTTCCTAAATTGCAGTGATCTAATATTGATGTCACTTTATACAAGTATGCCATCTTTCAAGATGAGAAATGCTTTTGGACCATCAGCACAAAATTTTTCACGATGTGAATCAATTGCATGTTCCTGGTATTAAATTTCCGAGCCTAAAATGGACCACACACTAAACTCATTCATTTTCTGTGTCAGGTTCCTCTACTTCCCCATCACTGCCATCATCAGAATCACTATCCTCACTATCATCGTCTAAGTCATTGTGTCCAGTGATATTGCAACAGTTATTTCGAGCACACTTACACAGATCTGTACATGGAACATTGTTTTGAAGACAGGTACAAGTATCAGCATCACCACATTTACTTTTCTTGCAGTTACCGGTGCAGTAAGCTAACTCCATAACACTGTCTGGAGCAGGAGGAAGGTTCATCCAGTTGATGACTAGCTCACCGCTTTCCATCTTCCACCCATGCCCATCAGGAACGGGTATCTCTGCATTTGGTTGTCGGCTCCTCTTGTAAATACCTGAAAATATTGAAAAGGTGAAAAAAAAATTCAGCCTCAGTTGTTACCTTCCAATCTTATGTTAAGCTGCAATGAAGGTATTGAACAGTAACATTAAATTGTGGAGTCTGCCTCATAATGAGATCGGCTTCAGTCCTTTTTTCAGCCTTGTGTACAAAGTAAAATGCATTATGATCATGGAATATAAGATATCTCTGAATTAAACACATTCATATTTTGTTTTTTTTCACAATATTTGATCGTTGATTTGATGTTTAAAAAACACTAACAAAAGGATATGAGCAAGGCAATTATTTCCGTCCTTTAGAAGCCAGAGAAATTATATCCTGTGATACGGACAGGAGTTTTCTATGGATTGGTGCAGATACATCCACCATCTTCTCCGTGTCTGGCTCGTCAGATGCGCCAACTGCCCATGCTAAAAAATTGTAGAGGCTTCAGGGCACAATTGCTTCTGCCTCTTTCAAATTCAGATGTTCTGCTGTCGGTGGCCATGGCATAGTCGGTTTGACTTCTCTGATTGTTTGCCTGAGATCTAATGCTGTCATGTACGTATTGCGCAGTGCATTTGGATCAGCATACACATAGCCCATTTGTGATTGGTGGCCTGCTTGTGATGGTGCTTCTGTGTCATCTGTTGTCGAATCCATTTCACTGTGGGTCGTGCTTTGCGTGGCTTCTTGAAGGTTTGTCTGCTTTTCCACAAGAGTAGCTGTAGAAATGTCATAACATAGACGATGTCTCCTTGTGATTTCATGTGAGGTGTTATAAAACATAGCTGTGGAAATTTCTTTGATAACCTGTGCTTCAAGTATCCAGACTTGTATGAATTTGCCTCAACTCCATGGCTTATCTTAATTTGTTTGATGAATAAGGCATTCACTTTTTAAAGTCTCATGATCTCTTTGTTGTCAATGATGCGAGTTTTCACTGTCTTGCTGAAAACTTCAAATGCTTCTGAATAAGAAGTATCACTTCCTGTTTGTGTGTTGGCTGGCCTGGTCAGGTAGCGTGTAAAGTCCCTGTAGCATGCATGAGTTGTGGTACCTAACTTCGATTGCCACACAATCCTTGTCTTTAATCTGCATGAGAAGTGGCACATTTCCACTGTCTTCTGCTGCTTGCTGTAAATGGACAGCATCTATGGTTGAACATGTGACGAGGTGTTCCTTTTTTCTCTTGCGGGTGGATCTGCATCTTATAGTTTTTTCTTTCTGGCATAGGATACATATGTTTGGTAGAACATGCTGTGATCTTGCTGGCACTGGAGGTCTACCAAAGCTGGAACGAAGAGCCCGTCTCTTTGTTGGTTTTGTATTTTCTGCTTCAACTTTTTCTCCACCGACATCAGCTTGGGGCACGGTTGCTGTACAAAAAGAAAACGCACACACACAAAGAAACAAAAATTAATGTGGAAAACCCATAAAACCAGTAATATAAGAACATTGGAGAATAAATTGATTTGTAACAAATTTTAACCTTATAAAGTGCAAGTTTTAAACCTACCCGTAGAGGCTAAGTCATCGGCTTTCTTTTTCATGCTTTTCATCACCCTTTCAACACGTTGGGAGTCTGTAAAGCGTGCGTAACACGGCTGATGGAATCCTCCGTGAAGTGGTATTGCTGGCGACAGCGCTGTGTTGGAATCTGCACTGAATCCTGCCGAGTGTTGAGCAACGTAATCTCTCGCAATTTTTGCTTGAGGACCATCCAAAGACTTCCATTTGTTGACATATTCTAAGAAACGGGACCATGTTTTGTCTGAAAATTGGACAATTTTGCACTTTTTGGACGGGAAGATGCACATAAAACTCTCTTTTTCTTGAGTATTTTCGTCACTCGAAGACAACACGTCCTCATCACTGGAGGCCGCCATGTTGTCTCAAGGCGTTACCGCACCGTTCCGGTACGGCGGTTGTCATTGGCCAATTGCCGATGATATATTGAACACGTCTTCCGATTGGTTATTTTCCGGGATTTTCCGTTTGAGGATACGCGCACATTTTAAACATGTAACTAATTAATTAAAATCTAAATTACTCATTAACGTACCAAAATCTTTCGTGTGAAAAGTGACAGAATGTTTCCAATAATATTCTCTATAAATTCAAACCAAAATCGCGTCCACCCGTTTTGTAGGTCATGCAAGAAAACAATATATTACTACGGCTGTGTGCCGAAGTACTCAGTTTTCACTCTGGTTGTTTTCTTGCTTTCTTGTTTGTTTTCTTGCTTTCTTGTTTGTTTTCTTGCTTTCTTGTTTGTTTTCTTGCTTTCTTGTTTCTTTTCTTGCTTTCTTGTTTCTTTTCTTGCTTTCTTGTTTCTTTTCTTGCTTTCTTGTTTCTTTTCTTGCTTTCTTGTTTGCTTGTCCGGGCGATATCTCAGCCATCCTTTGAGCTCTGAAGCTGAAATTTCGGCACAATAGTGAGCAAGTCCTTTGTCAAAAACTGTATTTTTTGTTTTTTGATTAATCAATTAATTGATGAGTTATTTAATTATTAGCGATTAATTAAGTACTTATACATTTACTTTCTCTTCTGACCATTATCTCAGGCACCTTTTGTTAGGAAGCTGATATTTGGACATGCCAATGACCAAGTGATTTGGCTGCAAAGGCTATTTTTGATTTATTGATTATTCAATTAATCAAATTAATCGATTAATTTTTTAATTATTTGATAAATGACCAATTTTTTTTTTTTTAAATTAGTTACAGATTCGGATGAAATGGTGGTGGTTTATATGTTTTATTAGCGAATTGATTAATTATTTTATTTTTTAATGATTATTATTTATTTATTTTCATTATTATTTATTTATTTATTTTCTTTCTCATCTGGGCAATATCTCAGGCACATTTTGAGGGAGGAAGCTGATATTTGGACATGACAATGACCAAGTGATTTGGCTGTAAAGGAAATTTTTTTTTATTGATTCATTAATTAATCGATTAATTGTTTAATTATTCGATGAATGACTTCATTAATTAATTTTTTTATTAATGATTTATTTCATTAAATTACGAAAAGATACATCTTCGGATAAAGCACTGGTGGTTTAGTTATGCTATTAGCCAATTGATTAAGAAAATATTTTATGATAATCTTTTGTTGATTTTAATTATGCAATTAATCAATAAATTAGTGTACACCTCTCCCTCCCAATGCAGTCTCTATGAGCTGCACTGCGGTACTGCCGGGCGCCAGAGGTGCCCCAGCAATGCCATGCTGTAGGATATTTAATTATTTGGCATGGGGGCAGTGTACTTTGAATGTATCTGTACTTGTTTTTGTGTTTGTTTGGGTGTTTGGGTGTTTGGGTGTTTTTGTGTTGTGTGTTTGTGTTTGTGTTGTGTGTTTGTGTGTATGTTTTTGTGTTTGGGTGGTTGTGTGTTTGTTTGGGTGTTATGGTGTTTGGGTGTTTGTGTGTATGTTTTTGTGTTTGTGTGTTTGTCTGTATGTTTTTGTGTTTGCATGTATGTTTTTGTGTTTGTGTGTTTGTGATTGTATGTTTGTCTGGGTGTTTGGGTGTTTGTTTGTTTGTGTTTGTGTGTATGTTTTTGTGTTGTGTGTTTGTGTTTTTGTTGTGTGTTTGTGTTTATGTTTTTGTGTTTGGGTGGTTGTGTGTTTGTTTGGGTGTTTTTGTGTTTGTGTGTATGTTTTTGTGTTTGTGTTTGTGTGTTTGTTTGGGTTTTTGGGTGTTTGTTTGCTCACTGATACTTGCCTACAGGTCACAATTTTACACTGATCTTCACAAAACTTCACCAAATGGTAGAGTTGGTGGTCTGATAGAATCCTATTTTTTTCAGGTCATAAGGTCAACATAGGCCAAAGGTCAAGCACCTTTTTCAGACTTTCTAAAATCCTCATTTTTAATCTTATTGTCTAGAAATTGAATTGAATTCCATATCAGATAACTGACTTCAACCACCATCTATTTCTGAGATCAACATAGGCCAGAAGGTAGGCCTGGTGTTGGCTTAACTGTTAGGGTGCTGGCTTGGGATCATTGGATCCTGAGCATGAATCGCGGTCGGTTGTTGAATTAATGCTAGGGGGGTTGACTCAGCCTGTCATCCTTTGGAGGTCGGCAAATTGAGGACCAGCTCACTGGTAATTGGGGCACTGCATCAGCAGCACAACCGTGCTTCCACAAAAATGATGCAACCAGCTGCCACAGGCTGCATACAAAACAACAGCAACAACAACATGTCAAAAGGTCAACATAGGCCAAAAAGTCAACAACATTTTCGAATTTCTAAAATCCTCAATTTTCATCCGATTGACTTGAAATTTGAATCGGATTTTCATATCAGTGAATTTAAGTCAACCGCCATCTATTTTTCAGGTCATCGCAGGCCAAATGATCAACATAGGCCAAAGGTCAACCACTTTTTTCAAATTTTTGAAATCTTCAATTTTCATCTGATTGAATTGAAATGTGAATATGATTTGCACACCAGGTAACTGAATTCAAACACCAAGTATATTTGAGGTCATCATAGGCCAACAAATTATTTTATGGATTTTACAAGTATCATGCTGTGCACGACATATATCTTGTTTGTTTGTTTGTTTCTCTGTCTGTTTGGTGCAGGGTGAAATTTGGTGGAGAGGTCGTGTTTGTGACAAGGACGAAATGATTAGATTTTGGTGAAGATCCGGATGGAGATACGAGAATTTTAAGTGATTCTTCACCATTGAGAGATGGGGACAAAAACGATATAAAGCAGGATATTTTAAAGGGTTGTGGACGGATTATGACAAAACTTGGGGGATGAGTTGGTTCGGTGAGGAGAACAAACTGATTAGATTTTGGTTCAGGTCAAAATCCAGATCCGGCCTCTCAGTAGATACAAACCATACACCTATTTATTCCGGTGGAGGTCTGCGATCTACTGAGTGCTGTTCTAGTTTGTTTTGTTGTTGTTCTTGGTGTAAAATGAAGAACTTGGAAGGTTGCGTGATTATGACGTCATTCTCGTGGAAAGTTTCCGCGGTAATCCGGATGTCGCATTGAGGAAGTTACAGAAACAGAAACAAACGAAACTGGAACAGTACGGGGGGGGGCGGGGGGGGGGGAGGGGGAAAATCGGGGACAGTGCAGCCGTGCAGGCGGAAAATGGGGGAAATAGGGAACAGTACAGATGGGGAGAAGGGGGAAATAGGGGACAGTGCAGCCGTGCATGGGGAAAAGGGGGGAAATAGGGAACAGTATGGGTGGGGAAAAGGGGGGAAATAGCAAACAGTATGGGTGGGGAGAGGGGCAAATAGGGGACGGTGCAGCCGTGCTGGGGAAAAAGAGGGGAATTAGGGAACAGTATGGGTGGGGAAAAGGGGGGAAATAGGAAACAGTATGGGTGGGGAGAGGGGCAAATAGGGGACGGTGCAGCCGTGCATGGGGAAAAGGGGGGAAATAGGGAACAGTATGGGTGGGGAAAAGGGGGGAAATAGGGAACAGTATGGGTGGGGAAAAGGGGGGAAATAGGAAACAGTATGGGTGGGGAGGGGGGCAAATAGGGGACGGTGCAGCCGTGCTGGGGAAAAAGAGGGGAATTAGGTGACAGTGCGGTCGTGCGGGGGGAAAGGAAGGAAATAGGGGACAGTGCAGCCGTGCAGGGGGAAAATGGGGGAAATAAGGAACAGTATGGGTGGGGAGAAGGGGGAAATAGGGGACAGTGCCGCCGTGCAGGGGGGAAAGGGGGGAATAGGGAACAGTACAGGTGGGGAGAAGGGGGAAATAGGGGACAGTGCAGCCATGCTGGGGAAAAAGAAGGGAATTAGGGGACAGTGCAGCCGTGCAGGGGGAAAAGGCTGGAAATAGGGACCAGTGCGGGTGGGGAGAAGGGGGAAAAGATGGGAATTAGGGGACAGTGCAGGGTGGGGAGAACGGGGAAAAGATGGGAATTAGGGGACAGTGCAGGGTGGAAATGGAGGAAATAGGGAACAGTATGGGTGGGGAGAAGGGGGAAATAGGGGACGTATGTACCGAGTTATACATCTGGTCCAATTACAGTAGCTTGCCCTGGTGGGCGATTTTGAGTGATCATAAATTATTATTTTTTGTTTAGATTATAGCAATACAACTGTTGTAGAATATTATTTATCATATAAAGAGCTTTAGAATGCACTTTAAATGATTTAAAATGGATGAAAACTGACCAAGCTATGAATTTTTAAGTACAATTTTCCACGCAGCATTACAATTTTTCGTGCCGCTTCCGTGCTGAGAGGAGTTAATAAGTTGATAATAAAATGTTTAAATGCAATGTATATATTTTAAGATGTATCAAGTTTGGAATTCATATCATGCTAATAGTATCTATATATTTTCAGGTAATAACCTGATATATTTTTCTGTATATTTTCAGGTTAGGCATACGTTACTACAGGTATGAATAGGTGAGGCTGTGTGAATCACCCTGATAACTTTTGTTGTATCTGTGGGAAATTCTCTCATTATCATCTCCTCATTATCAATTACTCATCATGAATCCTTCGATCAACTCCTCATTATCAATCCCTCTATCAACTCCTCATGATCAGTTCCTCATTATCAATTCACCATTATAAAACTCTCATAATCAGTCCCTCATTATCAATTCTTCATTATCAATCCCTCATTATCATCCCCTCATTATCAATCCCTCATTATAAATCCCTCAATCAAACCTTCATGAACAATCCATCATTTATCAATCCCTCATTATCATCCCCTCATTATCAAATCCTCATTATCAATCCCTCTATCAACCCTTCATTAACAATCTCTCATTATCAATACCTCATTATCACCCCCCTCATGATCAATACCTCATTATCAATCCTTCTATCAACCCTTCATGAATAATCCATCATTATCAATCCCTCATTATCATCCCCTCATTATCAATTCCTCATTATCAATCCCCGAATCAACCCTTCATTAACAATCCCTCATTATCATTCCCTGATTATCAATACGTCATTATCAATCCCTCATTATCATCCCCTCATTATCAATACCTCATTACAAATCCCTCAATCAACCCTTCATCAACAATCCCTCATTAACAATCCCTCATCATCTCCTCATTATCAATTACTCATTATCAATCCTTCTATCAACTCCTTCTATCAACTCCTCATTATCAATCCCTCTATCAACTTCTCATGATCAGTCCCTCATTATCAATTCCTCATTATCAATTCCTCATTATCAATCCCTCATTATCAATCCCTCATTATCAATCCCTCATTATCAATTCCTCATTATCAATCCCTCATTATCAATCCCTCATTATCAATCCCTCATTATCAATCCCTCTATCAGTCCTTCATTAACAATCCCTCATTATCAGCTCCTCATTATCCATTCCACATCATCAATCCTTCTATCAACTCCTCATTATCAATCCGTCTATCAATGCCTCATGATCAGTCCCTCATTATCAATTCACCATTATCAAACTCTCATAATCAGTCCCTTATTATCAACCCCCTCATTATCATCCCCTCATTATCAATCCCTCTATCAATCCTTCATTAACAATTCCTCATTATCATCTCCTCATCAATTACTCATCATCAATCCCTCTATCAACTCCTCATTATGAATCCCTCTATCAACTCCTCATTATGAATCCCTCTATCAACTCTTCATGATCAGTTCCTCATCATCAATTCCTCATTATCAATTCCTCATTATCAATTCACCATTATCAAACTCCCATAATCAGTCCCTCATTATCAATTCCTCATCATCAATCCCTCATTATCAATCCCTCTATCAACCCTTCATTAACAATCCCTCATTATCATCTCCTCATTATCAATTACTCATCATCAATCCTTCTATCAACTCCTCATTATGAATCCCTCCATCAACTCTTCATGATCAGTTCCTCATCATCAATTCCTCATTATCAATTCCTCATTATCAATTCCTCATTATCAATTCCTCATTATCAATTCCTCATTATCAATTCCTCATTATCAATTCCTCATTATCAAACTCTCATAATCAGTCCCTCATTATCAATTACTCATCATCAATCCTTCTATCAACTCCTCATTATGAATCCCTCCATCAACTCTTCATGATCAGTTCCTCATCATCAATTCCTCATTATCAACTCCTCATTATGAATCCCTCCATCAACTCTTCATGATCAGTTCCTCATCATCAATTCCTCATTATCAATTCCTCATTATCAAACTCTCATAATCAGTCCCTCATTATAAATTACTCATCATCAATCCTTCTATCAACTCCTCATTATGAATCCCTCCATCAACTCTTCATGATCAGTTCCTCATCATCAATTCCTCATTATCAATTCCTCATTATCAAACTCTCATAATCAGTCCCTCATTATCAATTACTCATCATCAATCCTTCTATCAACTCCTCATTATGAATCCCTCCATCAACTCTTCATGATCAGTTCCTCATCATCAATTCCTCATTATCAATTCCTCATTATCAATTCCTCATTATCAAACTCTCATAAATCAGTCCCTCATTATCAATTACTCATCATCAATCCTTCTATCAACTCCTCATTATGAATCCCTCCATCAACTCTTCATGATCAGTTCCTCATCATCAATTCCTCATTATCAATTCCTCATTATCAATTCCTCATTATCAATTCCTCATTATCAATTCCTCATTATCAAACTCTCATAATCAGTCCCTCATTATCAATCCCTCATTATCAATTCCTCATTATCAAACTCTCATAATCAGTCCCTCATTATCAATTCCTCATTATCAATTCCTCATTATCAATTCCTCATTATCAATTCCTCATTATCAATTCACCATTATCAAACTCTCATAATCAGTCCCTCATTATCAATTCCTCATCATCAATCCCTCATTATCAATCCCTCTATCAACCTTTCATTAACAATCCCTCATTATCATCGCCTCCTTATAAATTACTCATCATCAATCCTTCTATCAACTCCTCATTATCAATCCCTCGATCAACTCCTCATGATTAGTCCCTCATTATCAATCCCTCATTATCATCTCCTCATTATCAATTACTCATCATCAATCCTTCTGTCAATTCCTCATCATCAATCCTTCTGTCAATTCTTCATTATCAATCCCTCTATCAACTCCTCATTATCAAATCCTCGTGATCAGTCCCTCATTAACAATCCCTCTATGAACTCCTCATGATCAATCCCTCATTATCAAGGCCTCATTATTAATAACTTATTTTGTTACCTTTGAGTTATCCGGAAGCCCTTTTATAAAATGTAGTATTCATTTCGTGGTGAATTAAATAAATGTTTCCGCATAATATTTTAATGACGTAATATTTTAATGACGTGTTTATATCGAACTATTCAGGCCCAATTATGCACACCCTTCGTGTGATCGGTCGGGGCCAACAGTTCTGGCACAAGTCCTTCACGAACTGGGTGGCCAGGCATGTCGTTCGACTGTTCTCGAAGTTTGTTCAGGATGCCGGCGAGAACTCGCCTACTCTTCGTGAGGGGCACCGTGGGATCTTCACCGTCTCCACGTGACCAGTGGGTGCTGGGAGACGCGTCCATGTCACGTGTCTCCCACGGACGGAACACCCATTGCTGCACCACCTGGGTTCGTCATACCAGGGAAACGGTTTACAGGTGTCGGTGGTGTTTGGAACCCAGACTAGACACTCCAGGTGTATAATCTCTAAACTATCCGCCAATCAACATTCTTCAAACAATTCTCCGTAAATGAAAATAACACATTTGTTCTGAACTCAATATCCGCGTCATTTCTGGGAAGGGGCGGAGCTCACAGTGAGACCAAGCTCCGTAAACCAATCAGATACAGGGGATGATGACGTCATTTCGCGGTACAAAAGGCTTCTCCGGAAAGTTCGTTTGTCGTTCCAAGTGAGGAAGTTCATACATAGAGTGCGGCGTTTGATCGGAGTTATACACCGGAACCTGGGACTCGGTATGTTATTGTTCTCATTATAATTACTAGGGCATGCCCGTACGTGGGTGCAATGCCCGTACGTGGGTACGTGGGTACGTGGGTGCGAGTACGGTGACAATCCCCCCCCCCTCTATTTACATGAAATGGTTTGGTCCATTCGCAACGACCACAGAACCCCCCCCCCCCCTCTATTTACATGAAATGGTTTGGTCCATTCGCAACGCCAAAGCGAACGGCGAACGGCTAAATCGTCATAGCTCGGTAACTACTTGTCCGATTAATTTCAAACCTTGAAAAGGCACATCCTCGGGTCCCCAGCAATATACCTGGCAAGTTTCAAGTATATCGGACCCGTGGTTGTCGAGAAACAGCGGTCACAGACATACAAACATACAAACATACAAACAAACAAACATACAAACATACACACAGAGATTAGTGGAATTATAGATAGATAATTCCGATTCGTTATCCTTACAATTTCTGATCAACCCTTTAATATCATCTGCTTGGTCCGCGTACACTCGTGGTGCTGGTCTTGTCGGGTCCACATAGACGTTCCGCGTACACTCGTGGTGCTGGTCTTGTCGGGTCCACATAGACGTTCTGCGTACACTCGTGGTGCTGGTCTTGTCGGGTCCACATAGACGTTCCGAGTACACTCGTGGTGCTGGTCTTGTCGGGTCCACATAGACGTTCCGCGTACACTCGTGATGCTGGTCTTGTCGGGTCCACATAGACGTTCCGCGTACACTCGTGGTGCTGGTCTTGTCGGGTCCACATAGACGTTCCGCGTACACTCGTGGTGCTGGTCTTGTCGGGTCCACATATACGTTCCGCGTACACTCGTGATGCTGGTCTTGTCGGGTCCACATAGACGTTCCGCGTACATTCGTGGTGCTGGTCTTGTCGGGTCCACATAGAGTCATAGACGTTCCGCGTACACTCGTGGTGCTGGTCTTGTCGGGTACACATACACGTTCCGCGTACACTCATGGTGCTGGTCTTGTCGGGTACACATACACGTTCCGCGTACACTCGTGGTGCTGGTCTTGTCGGGTCCACATACACGTTCCGCGTACACTCGTGGTGCTGGTCTTGTCGGGTGCACATAGACGTTCCGCGTACACTCGTGGTGCTGGTCTTGTCGGGTCCACATAGACGTTCCGCGTACACTCGTGGTGCTGGTCTTGTCGGGTCCACATACACGTTCCGCGTACACTCGTGATGCTGGTCTTGTCGGGTACACATAGACGGTCCGCGTACACTCGTGATGCTGGTCTTGTCGGGTACACATACACGTTCCGCGTACACTCGTGGTGCTGGTCTTGTCGGGTCCACATAGACGTTCCGCGTACACTCGTGGTGCTGGTCTTGTCGGGTCCACATACACGTTCCGCGTACACTCGTGATGCTGGTCTTGTCAGGTACACATAGACGTTCCGCGTACACTCATGGTGCTGGTCTTGTCGGGTACACATAGACGTTCCGCGTACACTCGTGGTGCTGGTCTTGTCGGGTCCACATAGACGTTCCGCGTACACTCGTGGTGCTGGTCTTGTTGGGTCCACATAGACGTTCCGCGTACACTCGTGGTGCTGGTCTTGTCGGGTACACAGAAGTTCCGCGTACACTCGTGGTGCTGGTCTTGTCGGGTCCACATAGACGTTCCGCGTACACTCGTGGTGCTGGTGTTGTCGGGTCCACATAGACGTTCCGCGTGCACTCGTGGTGCTGGTCTTGTTGGGTCCACATAGACGTTCCGCGTACACTCGTGGTGCTGGTCTTGTCGGGTACACATACACGTTCCGCGTACACGTGGTGCTCGTCTTGTCGGGTCGACATAGACGTTCCGAGTACACTCGTGGTGCTGGTCTTGTCGGGTCCACATAGACGTTCCGCGTACACTCGTGATGCTGGTCTTGTCGGGTCCACATAGACGTTCCGCGTACACTCGCGGTCCAGGTTCACACACGTTCAGGGTCTCATTGGGGCCTCGCGCACGGTCCGGGTCTGTGTTTGTTTGTGGTAAAACAGGGGATTTCCAGGGTGGCCCCGCCCCTCGCTTTCAAACCTTTTTGTTTCACTTCGTTTAACTATTCGGTTCCACCCACATAGTTACCATGTACTGTAGAACATATTTACCCATTCGCTCCCAAATTAGTGTAAAGCATATTAACCCATTCACTCCCGATTAGTGTAGAATATATTAACCCATTCGCTCCCAAATTAGTGTAAAGCATATTAACCCATTCACTCCCGATAAGTGTAGAACATATTAACCCATTCACTCCCGATTAGTGCAAAGCATATGAACCCATTCACTCCCGATTAGTGTCGAACATATTAACCCATTAACTCCCGATTAGTGTAGAACATATTAACCCATTCACAGGAGCGGATCCAGGAATTTCAAGACGGGGGGGGGGGGGGTGCGCACCCCCTTACCCCCTTACCCCCCCCCCCTGGATCCGCCCCTGATTCACTCCCGATAAGTGTAGAACATATTAACCCATTCACTCCCAATAGGTGTAGAACATAATTCACTCCCGATAAGTGTAGAACATATTAACCCATTCACTCCCGATTCGTGCATAACATATTAACCCATTCACTCCCGATTAGTGTAGAACATATTGTTACGGACCGCGGATAAGATGTTGTTTGCCGAGCGGATGGCACCGCGGCCGAACAGTTACCCCGACTAACCCGATTCCCGAACGTTGGCCGGATCGCGCCACAGATATTCAATATGGAAAAGACAAAGGCGACACGGATGTCAAGAAGAAGACAAAAAGGTTGGAAATACTACTAAATTTATTCCTACTATTTACGTGCTCAAAAGTAACCAAGGAAGAAGGAAAGATAAGAAAATAATTTACAGAAGCATTCAGAGACACAGTGCAACGCTAGCTTATACAAACTTAATTAACCCAGGGACAAGACACACAGAACAAACTCACGTACACAAAAGGATGGAAAGTCAGGAGGTGGATGGCTGGAGGGAGAGGAAGGTCCCACGGGTCCTACAGCACGATCAGCACGTTTCGCAGCCGCCGCTCCTTCGTGGCCCTGCTCAAAACCGCCGTCCAGGCCCCAAGCGGCTGTTGTTGCTGCTGTGGCTGCTGCTCCTGCTGCGGCTGTGTGGACGTCGCGTGCTCTTTTTAGGACTCGTCTCTCTCGTCTTGTCAAAGTTGATCTAGTCCAACCCCTCAACTCAACAACTTTCCTGCATGTCTCCCTGTCCAACCACTTTCTCTCTTGGTCCAACAACTCCTCGGCTCTTGCGCACGCGCTTTTTATAGCGCCTCCGGCGATCAAACCGCCGGCCTTTAGGACACGCCCATCGGTGTGCTCACCTCGGCCCTGGTTGGTTGCGCGACCCTCTGGCTCCACCCTTGATGACGACGGGCGGGTACGCCCTTCTTCCCCGACCCGAGCACATGTTCAATGGTGGTTTTGGAGGGGATGTAATTGGCAATCGAGGCTTGGCAATGAAAGACTTGGAGGGGATGGAGGTTTTGGGAATGGGAATGAAGAATGAAGGGAATCTATCTTATTTCACTTGGTGCAATGGAGTGTCATCTTAATGGAAGACAAGGCCTTACCCTAATACACATAATAAAGATATAACTATTGAACAGGGGTATCTATGATTGGCTGACGTGATTGTTTATGACCTAATTATGGGACGCCCTTTTGACCTTTATACATAACTGGAGTAAGGAGGGTCCAGAATAAAGCACTAATAATAAAAAACACAATAAAAAAAACACAATCCTCATATCCATAACACTGCACCCTCCTCCTCTTAGGCACGTCCCGGGCCTATAACTTTAACTTAGTGTGACACGTAGGTGTAGTTCCCTCTACTTTTAACCTGACCCTGAGTGCGACAGATTTAAGACATAAATAAATATGTCCCGCTGCTCCATTGCACCCTACCTAACAGACTCACGCCCACAGCTAACCGAATTGCGGAATGGTATTCAAACTATACATTTACGGTGGGGAGCATTATTTACAATGGCTCTGCTTTTATTTACAAAACTAACCCAGGACCTGTGATTGTTATTTTGGGGGGGGAGAGACAGTCTGCTCTGCATCGACGCACCATGAAAGCACCCAAAATGCACCAACACACCCTCAAGCACCAATCGGTGCACAGTCATCACTGTTCATCAATAAAAATAAACCAACAATCCCTAACCCTGCAGGTGGTCTCTTGCTCTTCGGCTCCCTCTGCTCGTTATATGCTTTCTTCCAGATGTCATTTTCTTTCATTTTTTCCTACTGGCGGCCTATTTGGATTAATAAAATGCACTCAACGTGTCCATTTTTTAAATTTATGGCCCACAGGGGCCGACTAGTGTGGTTCACCTGTGGGGCATCGGTGCCCTGTGGCCAAGGTCCGCCAGCAAGATTTCGGGCCTTCATGGCCGGTTCCAGCAGAGGGGCCATGCCCCAACCCATGGGGTCCATAAGTGGTGCTCGGCCACAGACATGTGGTCCATAATGTGGTGCATCGATGCAGACAGCTGGTTCTGGGAGTTCCGGGCGCACAATGGCCGACTCACGCACGCTCCCCTCGGTGCACAGGTCCTCATGTGGGAGACAAAAAGGGGGGAAAGACAGATGAGCAAGGGGTAAGGTCACAAGGGTACACATCAATAAGGCAATGCAAGGCGAAGTGCGTACGGAGAGCGAAGTGAGAAAGCTCGTCCCTACCGTACATCACCCCCCCCTGTCACCTACTCTACCCTTGCCCTTACCCCATATTTACAAAATCTACACATTTACAAATCCATCACTACTGTCACGTCTTCCCCATATTTCCCCTGTACCAAATTCGTCTCCACAATCCCTCTAACCAAAATTTGCCATCACCCAATTCATCATCAATCCTCATGAGGGAGAGATGGAACAACAAAGCAAAATGTCACACCCACGTCATGATGCATCTCACATTCCAAACATTTGCATCAAAAATAATAAAACAACCATGGCATGGTGCGGAGTACCATCACCTCAGGTGAGTGGATGCAGATGGTGCGAGGAGATCTCCATCCTAACTATCCTCTAAATGACATTAACACACTTTACACTACCCGGGGTCTTCCCTGCCAATCCATTGGCCACCTTACTCTATAAAAACCTATACCAAACTCTATGTGGTTTTAAAAACCAATTCCCATTGACCAAACTGTGGTGCTTCTCAATTTGGGGTCTCACTCCCCCGATTCATCTCCCTGTGCCCTTGCACAATTTCCGGGCTGGGTCGTTTAGCTCTCCCAGCAGGTCTACCCACCTGCACACCTCCACCACTGTAGTTGCCTCCGAGCTTACCTGCTCCTTACCTAACCTATCTAACTGGGGAAGGCCCCTCCTGGCTCTGTCACCCCTCGGTGCCCTCTGGCACTGGGCTACCCGGGTCCGTCCTCCGGATCCTCGGGCCCCATCCACAACAACTCTACCGGCTCCCAGAGCCCACCTGCGGCCTCACCTGGCCGACATCCTCACAGTGGTGGAGTGCCCAAACCAACTACACACACTAACAGGCTACACGCCCAGCCATTTCCACAACACTAATGCATCCATCCAAACACCATTCTTTCACCCGCACCACAGATGCCAATATCCAACCACAATTTACCTATACCCTCTACCTAACACTTACACTACCCTCCCTGGGTATTCGTGATGGGGGTCCATCCTTCCCCCATTCACACCTTCGCACCATCCACTCCACTCCATAGTTTCCACCATCCTCACTCCACGACCATCCATTCCAATACTCCATATATTCCACACTCCATGTATTTCACACAACCATTCTCCATTCACCTGTTGTTGCACATCTGTGCAATCACACCTGGTGCCACCTGCACCCTCCTTCCTTCCTGGACCATTTGGTCAGCACAACTCACATCACTATCACTCACTCAAACACTGCTCCACACACCTGTCCAGTTGCACACCTGTGCAATCACACCTGTTCCTCACACACTTTTCACAATACACTTCTGAATACACTTCCAACACTCACACGGCATCATCTAAACTACCTGTTGCCCTGCTAACTTAGTGCTCCCCGTCTTCCCTTTAAACTAAGCACATACCACGTCATTACCATCCACTTTAATCTACCTGCGTCCCCACTACAGGTATCATTGTCACTAACTAATCTTAACGTTACCTATTGTCATCTTCTCTAGATCCCTACACATTATCCAAACCCTCCTGGGCTAGTTTTCGCTGCCATAAACCCCATAAATCTAGTGCTCCTTTGCCCCCTGGTTGTGAGGGATGACGGAGTTGTCATCCCACCACATCGGGCATCTTTCACTACCAACCTCCCCCCCCCCCCCAGTCCTCTGACGCTACGAGCCCCCGTCGCAAGAGGTACTGGGTCCTGCCTGGGCATCTAGAGCTGAGGCGATCCATGAGGGCGCCTGCTCGCCGGCATAAGGTCTTATCCGGTCGGCATGGACGATCCGAGGGAGGGCCCGTGGCCCCATTTTGATCTTAACGACCACGTCACAGACTTGCGACAGGACGACTCCCTGGCCTTGCCAGGGGGAGGTGAGTTTTGGGCACCTGCCCTTCCGCCTCCGGGGATTAAAGAACAAAATCTTCATCCCGGAGCGTATTGACTCCCCTGGCTCCGGTCGTCGTACCTGCGCTTCATCTTGGCCCCCGCCAGATGGAGCTGGCGGTGGGCGAAGGCATGGACCCGCTCCATGCCTTCCTCCAAGTGACGTGCGTAACCCTCCCTCGGCGGTGTATCCGTGGTGTCTGGCACGGGACCGCATAGCAAGTCGGCGGGAGACCGTAACTCCCGCCCATACATAAGCAACGCTGGACTGCAAGCGGTGGCCCCGTGCTGGCTGGTTCGGTAGGCCATTAACAAGTACGGGAGATGTTCGTCCCAGTCATCCTGACGGGTGGTGGTGAACAATGCCAGTTGTTGGATCAATGTTCGATTGAACCTTTCCACCATCCCGTCAGATTGTGGCCGCAAGGGCGTGGTTCTGGTTTTCCGAATTGACATGAGTCTGCACACATCTTTTAATAATTGGCTCTCAAAATTTCGTCCCTGATCGGTGTGCAGCTCCTGTGGGATCCCGTGCCGACATACAAATCCTTCCACGAAGGCCTGTGCTACCACCTCTTCTTGGTTGGGGAGGGCATAGGCCTCCAGCCACTTGGTGAAATAGTCCATTACAACGAGGATATACTTATTACCTTGGCGGGTGCGGGGCAGCGGTCCTAGAATATCCATAGCTACCCGCTCAAGGGGGGCCCCCACCTGGTGTAATTGAAGGGGGGCCCTCATCCTCCGTGCTGGTCCCTTTTTGGCAGAACAGGCGTCGCATCTCCGACACCAGTCCTGTATGGCGTGCCCCATATTCACCCAATATAACCTCCGGCGGACCCGAGATGTTGTCTTTGTCCTGCCCAAATGGCCGCCGGAGCGGGTACCATGCACCTGTTGCAATATGACGTTCTTAAATTTGTCAGGGACTATCACCAGCCAGGAAGTTCTATCAGAGGGAACCTCCACCCACTTGCGATACAAGATGTTGCCTTTCAATTCCAGGGTCTGCCACTGAGCCCAATACGCCTTTGTTTGCGCCCCGAGGGGGGTGACCTCTTCCCCCTTTGGTCTTTGCCCCAATTTGACCCATTGGAACACCGGCCCCAGAACAGGATCCTCCTGCTGGGCCGTGCTCCAAGCCAACTCTCCAAATTCCTCGTCCGCGGTTAGTGGCAAAATTGGCCCTCTCACCCGGGTTGCCCAGACGACGAGAATCGGGGCAGAATCGCCCAATTGCTCCCTCTCCTCGTGTCTCGCACAAAATTTGCAGTTTTCCCCCAGACAAGGACGCCGAGAGAGTGCGTCTGCATTACCATGGGCCTTCCCGGCCCGAATGGGTCACATCAAAATCGTACTGCTGCAACTTTTCCAACCACCTTGCAATTTGGCCCTCCGGTTCCTTGAACCGAAGGAGCCATTGCAAAGAGGAATGGTCAGTTCGAACCGAAAATTTCCGCCCGTACAGGTACGGGTGGAAATGGTTCATGGCAGCCAGCATAGCCAATAACTCTTTGCGAGTAACACAATAATTTCGTTCAGGCCTACTTAAGGCCCGACTATAATAACCAATCACTCTCTCCACGCCCTCCTGTGTCTGAGACAAAACTGCGCCCAATCCTTCCTGGCTCGCATCCGTGTCCAGGGTAAACGTCCCGTCACTAGTGGGGTAAGCTAGAAGGGGTGCGGATGTTAGACACCCCTTCAATTTTTGGAAGGCCTCGTGGCACTACCGTGTCCAATTAAATCGCGTCCCCTTCTCCGTAAGCCGGTGGAGGGGACGGGCCAACTCCGCAAATTTCGCCACAAAGCGCCGGTAGTAGGAGCAGAGCCCAAAAAATCCCCGCACCTCCTTGATGGTACGTGGTGCGGGCCACTCCTCTACCGCCTTAATTTTTTCTGGGTCCGTTTTTACCCCCTCGCGGCCGATCACGTGACCTAGATAGGCCACCTCTCTTGCAAACAAAGTGCACTTACTCGGGTTCAGCTTTAACCCTGCCTGTCTGAGGCACCCGAACACCTGGTCCAAATTAGCTAACGCCTGGGGGAAGGTCTTGGCATGTACTAGGACGTCATCCAGGTATACCAGGCATGATTGCCATGGCATGCCGCCTAGTACATGTTCCATTAATCGCTCAAAGGTGGCGGGGGCGTTACACAAACCAAACGGCATCACAGTGAACTGATACAGCCCCTTACCTGTGGAAAATGCCGTTTTCTCCTTCCCTGTCCAATCCATCTCCACCTGCCAATACGCACTCTTGAGGTCCAAAGTTGTGAACCAATTTGAGCCTGCAACGGCATCGAGGGTGTCATCAATCCTTGGCAGGGGATATGAGTCCTTGAGTGTCACGTTGTTTAGCTGGCGATAGTCCACGCAGAACCGCGTGGTCCCATCTTTCTTTTTGACCAGCACAACAGGTGACATCCAAGGACTTCCCGAGGGCTCGATCACGCCTGCGTCGAGCATTTTTTCAACCTGCTCGTCAGCTTCCGCCCTCTTGCTCCAAGGGAGCCGTCGGGCGGCCTGACGAATAGGCCGGGCCTCACCGGTGTGGATCTGATGTTTCACCAGGCCCGTACGTCCAATATCCTCGGTGGACAAGGAGAAGAGGTCCAAATGGGACCCAACCAGTTTGTGTAAGGCCTCCCTCTGGGTACCTCCCAACTCTATGCTACTCCGATTTACCATCTCGCAAATGGGATCGGGCCAATTCCTAGAACTTATTGAAGGCTCCCCCTGGGGCCGGCTCGGCTGGACGTTCTCGCTCCTCACTGACGCGACTTCTCTAACTGGGGTGCAGCCAGCTACCTTCGTGCCCCTCACTATAGTGCGTGGTTCTGTGCTAATATTAATTACTTGGACGGCCACCACCGGCCCGTCCGTTTTTACAAAGGTGCGGCCCACGATTAAACCAGGGATGGATCGCGCTGCCACCGGTTCGACCAGGCCGCAGGACTCCTGCCATGTCGGGCGAGCTGACCATCGGGCCGGCACTATGGCCTCGGCCCCCGGAGGGATGGTCATGGCCTCAGGAGCCTCCAGCTCCACCCTCTCGGCCGTGCTCACCCCCTCCAATGGTAGCTCTTCCACTCCCCATCGCAGGATCCCCCGGCTCAAGTCGATTTTACAACCGCTGGCAGTCAACAAATCCAACCCTGTTAAGTATGGGTCGCACACCTCCGCCACCCAAACCTCTATCTCTTGCTTTACCGATCCCAACTTGAGGGTCACAAAACCACGCCCTATGATCGGAGCCGTTGCCCCGGTAGCCAACTGCAAACTATGATTTTCCAGACGCTGGATTTTACCCCAGCCGTCTGCACTCGAATTAAGAATCACGGGGCTGATGATCGTGGCGCTGGCTCCCGTGTCCACCACGGCGTCTACCCCCACGCCGGCAATTTTGCACCGAATTGTCAAACTACCTGTTCCAATTTGGCCACAATGAATGACCTGTCGCGTCAACGAGGGCTCCTCTCCATCCCCTACTGCCGAACACCGCCCTGCATGCCCGGCACGTTCTAGTTTCCCGGGCCCTGGCGGGGGGGGGGGGGGGGGGGGGGTGTCCGAGGTCGGCTTGGCCGATCGATACGAGGCGGAGTTGAGGGCATCGGTTGGCGGGGAACGTCCCGGCGCGGAGCTCGACACTCCCACGCAGGGTGACACAACCGAGCACAATTATAACACCTTACCTGGTAAGGTGCTTGCCTCCGGTATTCCGAATTCCCCCCCCTGTATGTCCGAATTGGGGTACTTTGTCGTGGACTACCGGGTGCCACCGCTGGAGCCGCCTGCCATGGTCCAGGTCCCGCTAGGCACCGATCCACTAACCTCCGGACCATGCTCTCCAGGTCAGGGCCCCCGTCGGGGGCCGCCCCCCATCACGGGCCCCACCTGACGCACCGCCACCGCGTGGCGCTCGCCTCCCCGGGCCAGGGGCCTCGCTGCTTCCCAACGGGCTGCAGTGTCGGCCGCCTGACTCATGGTCTGCGGGCGCCACATGGCGAGCTGTTGTCGGAGCTCCAGATCCGGAAGGGCCTGAATAAAGTGATCCAGCGCCAGGCTTTCCTGGGAACTCGCTGCCATGTCCGCGTGTGCAATCCCTACCGCGCGGCGAATATCGTGAGCAAGTTCCCCGATGGTCTCCTGGGGCTTGCGTTTTCGCTGCGCAAGTTGAGCTTTAACAAGCTCGCTTTGCTGTTCAATGCCGAAACGATTAATTAAAGCCGCACGGAGAGCTGGCAGGGTGAGAGCACCCGGTGGTAAAGCTGTCAGCACCTCCGCCGCCGCACCGTGCAGTGCCCCTACCAGGTGTACTCCACCTTCGTCCGGATTCCAACCATTGCCTTTACACACGTACTCAAACTGCACCAGGTACGCCCTCAAATCACTCTTGCCGTCATACGGCGCGAGTGGGACCTTGTGGGCGCCCGAAGGCCGGACCCCGCGCGTCACTCCTTGCGGGATCAATGCGGGACCAAACCGTTCGGGCTCCCACAGTACGCTATTCCCGGGGGGCTCCCGCGCATCCCCCGTCCCTCCAAACACTACCCCTCCTGGTGTCGATGCCTGGGCCGCCCTTCCGCAACCCGCTACCCACTCCATACCCGCACACCCTTGCTCACCAGCACCCCCCTCACTCCCCATAGCCAGACCTCCTTGCACACCTCCTCTTTCCGTACACTCCGGACCAGTCATACATCTCACCATTGGTCCCTCACGAACACCTGGGTCTACACCACCCCCCAAGCCGACTGAAGCTCCCCTCACATCATATGCATTTCCGAATATATCGCCACTCACCTTGGCACCTCGTCTCCGCACCTCCTCTGCCACCTGCAAACTCTTTATTTGGTTAGCAAGCACACCATCATGATTCGAGCACAGACCTTGTACCAATTCCATTACTTCCTCCTTTATCTCTTTCTCAGTTTCCCTCCGTCTCTTCTTAATTTCACTCACCCCCTCTTCCACCTCCTCTAATTTTTCCTTTACCTCCTTCATTTCCCGGTGCGCCCCCTCTATCTCTTCCTCTAATGCCACCTTAACCGTTTCTATGTGCGTCCTCACCTCTCGGTCCTTCGTCTCCATTACTTCTGTCACCTCTTCCAACTTCTTCGTCAACCCCTCATGTACCATCTGACATTCCTTCTGTGTCGCTATTAATTCATTTTTAATGTCTTTTTGTGTCGCTTTTAACCCCCCGATTTTTGCAGTGTTCTTTTCCAGTTGGTCCACGAGTTCCTTTTGTCCCACTGTCAGCTGTTCTACTCCCCTTGCCAGACCCTCTATTCCCCCCTGTAACCTAGCCGTATTATTCCTCACCTCTTTCTCCATACGCTTTTCACCTCGCTTTACCTCCTCGCGTACCCCCGAGACCTCCTCGCTTACACCTCGTCGTATCTCCTCCTTCATCTCCTCCTTCATCTCCTTAGTAGATGCCACCCTCATCTGTCCCAATTCATCCCTCTGAGCATCCAATTCACCTTCTAACCCGATTTTCACCTCCTCTATCTGGTTCCCCATCCGTTTGATTTCCCGGGCGGATTGCTCCCCTACTTCCCGCAATTTGCCTTCCATCCTATCTTCTAGCCCCCTTAACCCATTTTTCACCCCCTCTATCTGATTCTCCTGGGCAGCCATTCTATTTTCCACCCCCGTTAACCCATTTTTCACCCCTTTTATCCCATTGTCTAGCCCCTCAAATTTCTTGTCTAACCCCTCAAATTTCTTGTCTAACCCCTCACCGGTACCCCTCGCTTCGTCCCTCATTGCCCCCATACTGTTTTTCAAACCTCCAATTTGGTCTCCCAATCGCTCAATTTGGCTCCCCATACTCATCTGTACAGCTGCCTGTAGCTGCGCAATGAGGGCCTGCATGTCAATCCCTCCCACTTGTGCGGCTGGCGCGGCTGCCGTAGCCATGTGCGAGGCGCCATTTTGCGCGCCTGTAACCTCGTGCGCGAGAGCGCCATCTTGCGCGCCTGAAACCTCCTCAACCACCTCATTGCTCTCCTCTATTTCGTCCCTCTGATCCTGGGTTACTCCTAACCCCTCCTCTAGTTCCCCCACCGGCATCCGATCGCCTTGACTAGCCATGGCGCGATTTCAAAATTCGGGTTTTGTAAAACAAAACAAATTTCGGCAGCTTGTAATTTTGAGCGCGTTAAGCGCGCTTCGGGTCCGACCCCGCTCCCGACACCAATTGTTACGGCCAATAGTACAATTGGTGTTCCAAAATTTGGGCTAAATAAAATTAGTCCCAGGTTCGAATCCCACTCCTGACACCAATTGTTACGGACCGCGGATAAGATGTTGTTTGCCGAGCGGATGGCACCGCGGCCGAACAGTTACCCCGACTAACCCGATTCCCGAACGTTGGCCGGATCGCGCCACAGATATTCAATATGGAAAAGACAAAGGCGACACGGATGTGAAGAAGAAGAAGACAAAAAGGTTGGAAATACTACTAAATTTATTCCTACTATTTACATGCTCAAAAGTAACCAAGGAAGAAGGAAAGATAAGAAAATAATTTACAGAAGCATTCAGAGACACAGTGCAACGCTAGCTTATACAAACTTAATTAACCCAGGGACAAGACACACAGAACAAACTCACGTACACAAAAGGATGGAAAGGCAGGAGGTGGATGGCTGGAGGGAGAGGAAGGTCCCACGGGTCCTGCAGCACGATCGGCGTGTTTCGCAGCCGCCGCTCCTTCGCGGCCCTGCTCAAAACCGCCGTCCAGGCCCCAAGCGGCTGTTGTGGCTGCTGCTCCTGCTGCGGCTGTGTGGACGTCGCGTGCTCTTTTTAGGACTCGTCTCTCTCGTCTTGTCAAAGTTCATCTGGTCCAACCCCTCAACTCAACAACTTTCCTGCACGTCTCCCTGTCCAACCACTCTTTCTCTCTTGGTCCAACAACTCCTCGGCTCTTGCGCGCGCGCTTTTTATAGCGCCTCCGGCGATCAAACCGCCGGCCTTTAGGACACGCCCATCGGTGTGCTCACCTCGGCCCTGGTTGGTCGCGCGACCCTCTGGCTCCGCCCTTGATGACGACGGGCGGGTACGCCCTTCTTCCCCGACCCGAGCACATGTTCAATGGTGGTTTTGGAGGGATGTAATTGGCAATCGAGGCTTGGCAATGAAAGACTTGGAGGGGATGGAGGTTTTGGGAATGGGAATGAAGAATGAAGGGAATCTATCTTATTTCACTTGGTGCAATGGAGTGTCATCTTAATGGAAGACAAGGCCTTACCCTAATACACATAATAAAGATATAACTATTGAACAGGGGTATCTATGATTGGCTGACGTGATT
Source organism: Myxine glutinosa (assembly GCF_964187855.1). Classification (NCBI taxonomy): domain Eukaryota; kingdom Metazoa; phylum Chordata; class Myxini; order Myxiniformes; family Myxinidae; genus Myxine; species Myxine glutinosa. The sequence goes on from NW_027617386.1 coordinate 79,137, forward strand.
GTTTATGACCTAATTATGGGATGCCCTTTTGACCTTTATACATAACTGGAGTAAGGAGGGTCCAGAATAAAGCACTAATAATAAAAAACACAATAAAAAAACACAATCCTCATATCCATAACAATATCAACCTATTCACTCCCGATTAGTGCAGAACATATTAACCCATTCACTCCCGATTAGTGCAGAACATATTAACCCATTCACTCCCGATTAGTGCAGAACATATTAACCCATTCACTCCCGATTAGTGCAGAACATATTAACCCATTCACTCCTGAATTAGTTTTGAACATATTAACCCATTCACTCCTGATTAGTGTAGAACATATTAACCCATTCACTCCCGATAAGTGCAGAACATATTAACCCATTCACTCCCGATTAGTGCAGAACATATTAACCCATTCACTCCCGATTAGTGTGGAACATATTAACCCAATCACTCCTGATTAGTGTATAACATATTAACCCATTCACTCCCGATTAGTGTAGAACATATTAACCCATTCACTCCCGATTAGTGTGGAACATATTAACCCATTCCCTCACGATTCGGGTGGAACATATTAACCCATTCCCTCACGATTCGGGTGGAACATATTAACCCAATCACTCCTGATTAGTGTAGAACATATTAACCCATTCACTCCCGATTAGTGTAGAACATATTAACCCATTCACTCCCGATTAGAGCAGAACATATTAACCCATTCACTCCCGATTAGTGAAGAACATATTAACCCATTCACTCCCGATTAGTGTAGAATATATTAACCCATTCACTCCCGATTAGTGTAGAACATATTAACCTATTCACTCCCGATTAGTGTGGAACATATTAACCCATTCACTCCTGATTAGTGTCGAACATATTAACCCATTCACTCCCGATTAGTGTAGAACATATTAACCCATTGATTCACTCCTGATTAGTGTAGAACATATTAACCCATTGATTCACTCCTGATTAGTGTAGAACATATTAACCCATTCACTCCCGATTAGTGTAGAACATATTAACCCATTTACTCCCAAATTCGTGTTTCTGTGTATAAGATGGAAATGTTTCAAATCTAAATTTTTTTAAATCTTCTGTGTCGGCCTCTTCACTCCTCTAACCTTAACCCCGGATTTTCTTAGCCGAGTGCTGAACATTAATCCTGGGTTTTCTTGGCCTGGTTTCACACCTTATTTCTTAACCCCAGGTTAACACTGAACCCCGGGTCTTCTTTTCACCCATCATGAACAGTAATCTTGGCTCAGTCTCATGTCGTGAATATGCATAATTTATTTAACATACAACACCTTGTGCAATATGAATTGAACACATGTTGGTCAAGGGTCACCTATCCCACGTGGCACTTTCCATTCATTTATCGTTCGCTGATGTGGGTTACAACAGAGGACAATGTGGGTTGTACCTGGTGTAAAAATTATATATATATATATATATATATATATATATATATATATATATATATATATATATATATATATATATGTATATATATGTATATATATATATACACATCATCCAGCTGATATCGTGTACCATACAAATAATATAAAAGGCAATAGGTCCGAATAAGTGAAGTGTAATGTAACCTTTTAGCAGTACAACCCTGGTCACTGGCGGTCTTCAATCAATCATGTCGAGTCTCCTCGGGCAATGATCACGTGCCAGACTCCACGATCCTCCATACACCAGATTTCTGCAGTGGTCACAAGTCCTGTGTTCTGCCTCAGCTGGTCTACGTAGGTCAAGTGACACCCCCCTCTCGAGACCTGTCCATGCACCGGTTCCCAGAGCACCACCTTACGAACTGCTAGGTCCTTATGCCGAACGCAGTGTCCTGCCATTCGTAGCCTCCGAGTCCTGATCTTTTGAGAGACACGTGGTGGTCCTCTATACAGTATGTTATTTCTGACATGATCTCTCCATGTCACATTCAGGGCCATCCGCAGCATGCGCGTGTAGCAGCCGTCGAGCCTTTCCTCCTGTTCGGAAGTGAGGGTCCATGCCTCAGAGCCGTACAGGTGGATCAATTCGACAGTTGCAGCGAATAGTTTCTCTTGAGGTGTCTGCCATGCCTGATTGCCACATCTTATTGAGGGGTCTGGCATGCCTGATTGCCATATCTTATTGAGGTGTCTGGCATGCCTGATTGCCATATCTTATTGAGGTGTCTGGCATGCCTGATTGCCACATCTTATTGAGGTGCCTGGCATGCCTGATTTCCACATCTTATTGAGGTGTCTGGCATGCCTGATTGCCACATCATATTGAGGTGTCTGCCATGCCTGATTGCCACATCTTATTGAGGTGTCTGGCATGCCTGATTGCCACATCTTATTGAGGTGTCTGGCATGCCTGATTGCCACATCTTATTGAGGTGTCTGGCATGCCTGATTGCCACATCTTATTGAGGTGTCTGTCATGCCTGATTGCCACATCTTATTGAGGTGTCTGGCATGCCTGATTTCCACATCTTCTTGAGGTGTCTGCCATGCCTGATTGCCACATCTTATTGAGGTGCCTGGCATGCCTGATTGCCACATCTTATTGAGGTGTCTGCCATGCCTGATTGCCACATCTTATTGAGGTGTCTGGCATTCCTGATTGCCACATCTTATTGGGGTGTCTGCCATGCCTGATTGCCACATCTTATTGAGGTGCCTGGCATGCCTGATTGCCACATCTTATTGAGGTGTCTGGCATGCCTGATTGCCACATCTTATTGAGGTGCCTGGCATGCCTGATTGCCACATCTTATTGATGTGCCTGGCATGCCTGATTGCCACATCTTATTGAGGTGTCTTGCATTCCTGATTGCCACATCTTATTGAGGTGTCTGGCATGCCTGATTGCCACATCTTATTGAGGTGTCTGGCATGCCTGATTGCCACATCTTATTGAGGTGTCTGGCATTCCTGATTGCCACATCTTATTGAGGTGTCTGGCATGCCTGATTGCCACATATTATTGAGGTGTCTGGCATGCCTGATTGCCACATCTTATTGAAGTGTCTTGCATTCCTGATTGCCATTGCCACATCTTATTGAGGTGTCTGGCATGCCTGATTGCCACATCTTATTGCGGTGTCTGGCATGCCTGATTGCCACATCTTATTGAGGTGTCTGGCATTCCTGATTGCCACAACCCTTTAATATCATCTGCTTGGTCCGCGTACACTCGTGGTTCTGGTCTTGTCGGGTACACATAGAGGTTCCGCGTATACTGGTGGTGCTGGTCTTGTCGGGTCCACATACACGTTCCGCGTACACTCGTGGTGCTGGTCTTGTCGGGTCCACATAGACGTTCCACGTACTCTCGTGGTGCTGGTCTTGTCGGGTCCACAAAGACATTCCACGTACACTCGTTGTGCTGGTCTTGTCGGGTCCACATAGACGTTCCGCGTACACTCGTGGTGCTGGTCTTGTCGGGTCCACAAAGACATTCCACGTACACTCGTGGTGCTGGTCTTGTCGGGTCCACATCGACGTTCTGCGTACACTCATGGTGCTGGTCTTGTCAGGTCCACAGAGTCATAGACGTTCCGCGTACACTCGTGGTGCTGGTCTTGTCGGGTACACATAGACGTTACGCGTACACTCGTGGTGCTGGTCTTGTCGGGTCCACATACACGTTCTGCGTACACTCGTGGTGCTGGTCTTGTCAGGTCCACATAGAGTCATAGACGTTCCGCGTGCAGTCGTGGTGCTGGTCTTGTCAGGTCCACATAGTCATAGACATTCCGCGTACACTCGTGGTGCTGGTCTTGTCGGGTCCACATAGAGGTTCCACGTACACTCGTGGTGCTGGTCTTGTCGGGTCCACATAGAGGTTCCGCGTACACTCGTGGTGCTGGTCTTGGGTCCACATAGACGTTCCGCGTACACTCGCAGTGCTGGTCTTGTCGGGTCCACATACACGTTCCGCTTACACTCGCAGTGCTGGTCTTGTCGGGTCCCGGGTCCACATAGACGTTCCGCGTACACTCGCGGTCCAGGTTCGCACACGTTGCGCTGTACGGGTAAACGCACGTTCAGGGTCTCATTGGGGCCTCGCGCACGGTCCGGGTCTGTGTTTGTTTGTGGTAAAACAGGGGATTTCCAGGGTGGCCCCGCCCCTCGCTTTCAAACCTTTTGGTTTCACTGCGTTTAACTCTTTGGTTCCACCCACATAGTTACCATGTACTGTAGAACATATTAACCCATTCACTCCCAAATTAGTGGAAAGCATATTTACCCATTCCTCCTGAATTAGTGTAGAACATATTAACCCATTCACTCCTGAATTGGTGTAAAGCATATTAACCCATTCACTCCTGAATTAGTGTGGAACATATTAACCCATTCACTCCTGAATTGGTGAAGAACATATTAACCCATTCACTCCTGAATTGGTGTAAAGCATATTAACCCATTCACTCCTGAATTAGTGTTAAGCATTTTAACCCATTCACTCCTGAACTAGTGAAGAACATATTAACCCATTCACTCCTGAATTAGTGTAAAGCATTTTAACCCATTCACTCCTGAATTCGTGTAGAACATATTAACCCATTCACTCCTGAATTAGTGTAAAGCATTTTAACCCATTCATTCCTGAATTAGTGTGGAACATATTGTTGCGGAAACGGATCACGGCACTCCCATTAGCGGGGGGGGGGGGGGTTAATCCTCCTTCTATTTGCACTAGCCATCTCCGATCCTGAAGCCACCCCGCTCCCTCCACGAGGCAGCTGGGCAACTTCGTTCGAGACCACGGGCAAGATGTTATTTTGCCAAGCGGATTTAGCAGCCCGCGGCTCGAACCATTAGCAGTACTAAACCCGATCCTAAACGTTGGCCAAATCGTGCCACAGGTACTCAATGGGGAAATCGCAAAGACGACCGGACGAGCATGAAGAAGAAGGCGAAGATAGGAAATAACAGGATTTATTAACCAATTACTATTTACACAATCAAAGAAACCATGGAGAAGGAAAGAAAACGAAAGTAATTTCCAGAAGAAGAAGAAGATGCAGTGCAATTCTACTTATCTTTACAGTCTTACTTAAACCCCAGGACAACACAGACAAACAGACGACAATCAGACTTACACGAATGGGGAATGAAGGCAGGAACGAATGGCTGGAAGGGGAGGAAGGTTCAGGTGGTCCACAGAGCTGGAAGGATGCGGGTCCGGTTCGTGTAAACGACAAGGCTCGAGGTGAGCGGCCGCCGACACGTCTCAATCTCGTTCGCACGGCAGCGTTTCTTCGTAGTAGCGGGTCGAAACTGCCATCAAAGCTCAACTCAACCGCGGTGGACTCAGCTGCGGTGGACTCGGCTGCGGTGGACTCGGCTGCAGTGGACTCGGCTGCGGTGGACTCAGCTACAGTGGACTCAGCTGCGGTGGACTCCTTACTCATCTCCTCAAGCAGTCCCTCCCAACTTCCTTTTATGAGGCGCGTGGCGATCAAGCCGCCAGCCTTTTGGAAACATCCATCGGTGAGCTCGCCTCGGCCTTGATTGGTCGCGAGGGCTCACCGATCCCGCCCCTTGATGAGGCGTTGGCAAAGCCACGCCTTGTTCCTGGCGCGTGGCTGACTCCTCCCACCTTCCGCTCCGAGATGACCTCGTGTTCAATGGAGTCTGAGGCACTGACAATAAGCCAAAGCAGTAGTGTCGAACGCCGCCGTACTGGCGCTTTTTAGGAGGCCATGGGGGTGTCGGAGGGATCCTATCTTATTCGCTTCAGTGCAATGCAGTGTCAACTAATGGGCAACAGAGCCTTATACTGACATAGAATAAAGAAATAACTATAGAGAGGTTCTATGGTGGCCTTCGTGCTTGTACATGGACTAGCTACGGTGCACTCATTTCACTTAACAGCCAATTAAAAGGGGAAATGTACACAGGAAATTTAATACTAAATTTACAAAGTGAAGGTTCTAAACACTGTAACACACCACCCTCATTCCTCACGGCACACCTCGGGCCGACAAAACTTTAACTTAGTGTGGCGCGTAGGTGTAATTCCCTCTACAATTAACCTGACCCTGAGTGTGACAGTTTTAAAACACAAATAAGTATGTCCCCATTGTCCCTCTGCTGCATTGCACCCTACCTAACAGATTCACACCCACAGCTAACCGAATTGCGGAATGGTTCTCAAACTAAACATGTACGGTGGGGAGCATTATTTACAAGTGACGCCATTTCATTATTTACACAACGCAACCCAGGACCGGTGATTTTGGGAAACAAAAAGAATCCTGTAGGAGGGGAGGAGACAGCATGCACTGCATCGACGCACCAGCACCAATAATCATCAAAGCACCACTCACCAAAACGCACCGGAGTGCACAGTCACCATAGTTATAAAAAACAAACAACAGCTGGTGTTCTTGCTCTTCGGCTCCCTCTGCTGGCCGTTGTCGTTCTTGATGTTCTCAACTAGTTGTTCTTCTTGATATTCTTATTTGTAACTAGAACGGGCACTCGGTAGAGCGCATACCTTCGCCGCAGCTACTTTTGTTGCCAAAATAAAAGACTACAAGATCTGTGTAGCAAAGCCACACCTACGTTGTCATGCGGGAAGATTTGTTTCAAATTAAACCATTCTATCCCGCCAAAAGTTTGATATTGTAATCACATCCATGTGGTGGTACTTGATAACATTTGGACTCTATGTGCTGCGAAGTGCTGCAAAAATATGAGACAGAGAAATGGTTGTTCTGTTGATATGTATTTTATTATATTTTTCTGACAAGTACATAACTATACATGTCCAAAGCCGGACGTTCGTGAAACAAGTTCCCTGAACATTACCATTAAATTGTGTAACATCCATAAAAAAATGAATGAGAATTAATACCTTTAATTTGTATTACTTTTGAAATTCTTGTTTTGCAATTGAGAACAATTGGAGAAAAGTTACAGCATAATGTAAACATGCATACTCCTATTGAAAAACAATACATGAACTATATGTTACTAACAATACATCAGCCTAAAATAGAACGTAGTATTCCAATTGACCTAACTGTATGCAGTCATACATGAACTAGTGATAATTGTGTATAATATAAAAGAACTAAAAGTAGGAATACATCTCATCATAGGTGAAAAGTCACATTTGCAGAGAGACGCAAATGATATCGTGGTCTGAATAATATGTGTCCACGACATCCACATGTACAGTGACTGGCTGGTTGACGTAGACGTGGTCCAGTAGCGATCCTTGGTCAGTCGTTGGTCCGGTCACACACTGGCGAAACCCGTGGTGAGCCATCAGCTGGAGGATGTCATGGTCAGGGGTGTCCAGCAAGTCAAAATTGAAATCTCCGAGGAGGACCGTCAGGTTTTCTGTGTTCAGTGTGGTCATCAGTTGTTGAAGACGGTCTTTGAATATCCTAGGACCCTGTGATGGAGGCCTGTACACGGTCACGATGTTGATTGTCCTTCGGTGGGCGTGGAGGGCGATTCCTGTGTACTCCAGTGCTGTGGATGGTGTGTCCAAACTCGCTGGAGTCATCTCCTGTGGAGCCTGAATCATAATGCCTCCTCTGTGAATCCCGTGGTCGAGGGGCCTCTCAGCTCGAAAGCATTGAACGTCCTGCTTGAGCATTTGTTCCGGTCCTAGTCGTTGGCCGTCATGCAAAAATGTCTCAGCAAAACAGAGCACATCCATCTTTCTGATAGCTGGATCGTTCCTCATGTCATCAAAGTGCTCGAGATAAGATCGGACGTTCAGAAAACTGATTTTGACACATCTGTTATCAGCTTGGTAATGCGGCAAGGGGTGATTCTTTTTTGCAGCGTTGTTCAGACGATCCATTTCTTGTTGAACGACTGGGTTGATGCGGATGTGACTTGCATCGAACCCGAGAAAGAACAGTCCTTGCAAAGATCGTACACGGCTCATGGCGACGTATGCCTGTCCTGGCATAAATTTCCCTCTCCCTTCCATGGCAACTACAACTTGCTCCAGCGTTTTTCCTTGGACTTTGTGGATGGTACAGGCCCAGGCAAGTGTGAGTGGAAACTGTGTTCGTCTGGCCTCCACGGATTGTCGTCCTCTTCCTGTGAAGAACTGGACGTCCTGCCTCATAATCGGAACTGCGTCAGGATACTGTTGCTTGTATTGACTCTGGGCGATGGCATCTTTTCCGACTCGAGGACTGTCAAACTTGACAAGGATGACGATCACCTGATTTCCTGTGGTCTCAATCCCAACGACAGTTCCACAAACACCGTTGGCCAGGCCGTCGGACACGTTGATGTTGACAGTGACCATGACCCGTGCCCCCATTGTGACCACGACAACTTCTCGCAGTCCTCCAGTGTCGGATGCTTTAGATGGCATCACCACGGTAAGCTGGCCTGTGTGGACATCCTTACGCTTGTCAATGGCCTTGATCTCATGGATGTGTGATTGTGATTTCTTGATGTGTGACAAGTTATGGTTGTCGACTTCTTTGTTGGTCTTAAAGACGTGTAGGGCATCAGCAGGGTAGGTGTTGTCAGATGAAGTGACGACTCGAGTCTTCAGTAGCTTGATGTCGTCCTCTGTGCAGGTAGCTTTTCTGGCCCTCATGAGCAGGTCAGCAAATTGCTTGTCGTCCTTCTGCCTCATGCTCTCAGTCAACTCGATGACAGAGAAGTTTTCTTCCCAAAGGGATCCATGTAACCTGGCGTAGCAATCAGAAGGAAGACCAAAGACATGATTCTGACCCACTGGTTGCAGCTGAAAAAGGTCCCCGACGGCAAGGATGCTGACGTTTCCAAAACGGGAGTCGGGATCTGATTGCCCTGTGATGTCCTGTAGTCGCCGGTGGATGTGATAGAGCAGATCTGCTCCAACCATGGACACCTCGTCTATTATGAGCAATTTGAGCTTCCCGAGGCGCGATCTGAGGGAGTTGAGTTTCTCGCTACTCGCAGGCATGTATTCTCTCTTGCTGCGTGGTCCACAAGCAAAGCTGAAGGCAGAGTGCAGTGTCATTCCCTCGATGCCGAATGCAGCCGTTCTTGTGAAAGCAGTGAGGATAACGGGCAGCTCGTCAGGCTCAAAGTACCCCGACAAGGGTTTCAGTAATCTCATTGTCTCGTGGTGCACCAGTTTGATCAAGTGGCTCTTCCCGACACCTCCCGGTCCACTGAGAAATAACCTGTAGACGGGAACTGGTCCATCAGACTTCAGAGCGCGTATCATGTCCTTGCACCACTTGCGGTGCACCTTGATGACTTCCATTTGTTGGACATTCAAGGTTCTCATCATTTCTCTGTATTGTTGAGGTGTCATGAGTGTCTTCCCAAGTTCTGCATTGAAACGAGCATGAAATTCCGAGTTGTTGGAGCGTGCTTCGGGGCCCAAATCGATATTCTCTGCCATGTCTGGTTGCTCCAAAAATCTGTCATTCACTGCGCCCTCCTCTTCCTGTTGTGCTTCTTCGTGTAGTGCGTTCGGTGCCATGGCGTCCCAAGCGTGTTCAGGGGGACCAAACTCGTGAAGGTCCTGCAGTGCTTGGTCAATTTCCCCGGCATTGTGGGTGAATTTCTGCTCGTTGTTTCGGACAAGAGCCTGGACTTGTTGATACTTCTCCAGGAATGACGCGCAATTTCCCTTGATGTCGGTTTCCTCATTCCGCCAAGGTTGGTATAGCATGAGGAGGTTGCGGTACTTGGCTTCTCCCTCGGCTTTTTCTTGGTGGAATCTGATGATGCAGGGTTTTCTTCGTCTGTGCATCTGTCCCAATCCGTTTGTTAATTGGATTTTCGTGGTAGCTGCACCTCGTGGTTCATCGTCCTCTTCAGCTTCATCATCAGACAAGACTTGTGGTTGATGGTCATGTCCCTCTGCAGCATTACCAGCGGTCGTAGTGGTATAATTTGCTGCAAACTCAGCCAGCGACATGTCCTCCAGAGTTTGTGGCCGAGCTGAATACCTGTCGAGAAGAGATGTGCAGTAGATGCTTTCTGAGTCATCGTCCATGTCCATCAGTTGAGCCCGCGGTTTAAGCATTGCCACTCGTTTCTCCTTTGGGGAAGTGTTGACGAAAACGACTGTTCGACTGGCTTTCTTCAGTGGCAGAGAAAGAAGTCTGTATGCAGCTTCCTGAGCGCTGACCTCTCGATTGTGCAGGAAAGCTGAACCCACTTTTCGAAGTCTTGACTTGATCTCTTCCCCTCGACATTCGTCTACGACTGCTCTGAGTAGTTCTCCCATAGCTCTCTCACTTTTCAGCATATAGCTCGTCACGTACATGATGCAGGAATACGGATCAAGGATGAACTGGAGATCCATGTTTGCTCTCCATGTATGGAGGATGTCCGGATTGTATTGGTTGACCCATGCCTCACGTGGTTGACGCTTCAGAATGATCTGTTTTCCTGTCTTGGCCACTTTCACCGCTTCTTCATATTGGAGCTGATCAACCTCGGCTCTCTGCAGCAAATCCGGAAGTGTGATGTCCCGAGGACACTCAGGACTTTCTAATTCCCGTTTCACTTTCAGAAGAACCTCTTGCTTCTCGCTGATCTGGCGTGCTGCGAGAACAGGATCTTCTTCTGTTGGTGGCTTGGCGATGAGTGTGGTTTGGCTCGGTGGATGAGGAAACCTGAACCGACAGTTTTGGCCTTTTCTGCAGGTGCGCGAGTGGGTGTGGCTTTGGAGAGACGTGACGAGCTCATGTAGATCGTCATCATCTTCAGGTAGGGAGCAGGATTGGTAGCGGTCAATAAACGCAGAGACTTCTTCATCCGTGTTGACTCCGATCTTTGGGGCGTCTTTTATCCACAGGATCGTGTGCGCATGTGGCGACCCACGAGCTTGGAATTCCACGCGGATCATGAAGTCCTCAAGCTGTCCAATGGGATTGCTCTTTGAGCCTATGAACTCCTTAAAGAAAGTCTCGAGTCTGTGTTGAAATTGTCTGGCCGCTGTGACTGGGTTGTTTCTGAGCCATTTGCATTTGTCCTCCCAGCTCATGTTCTTCACATCGTCATCACTGAGTTTGGTCCCGTACTGCCTGGCTATGCTCTGGATGACCTCAGGCCATTGCATGTCCGCTGCTGAGAGTGTCAGGAACCAAGTGGGAGTGCCGAGTTGCCGCACCATGCCTAGCAAATCCAGTAGCGTCGTTTTCCAGGATGCAGGTGATCCACGTACGTTTTTCAGAAACCTGAATGCTGTGTCTGTGCGGATCATTGCTTGTACATTGTCAGATGACTTCAACAAACCGGCGTTGATTGGGCGGTTCTGGAAGCTCATTCCGTGTGTTTGTCTCATCGATATTTGCAGATCATCCAGTATTTGCTTGGATTCCACTGTGTACTGTGCAGCAAGCAAATAATCGATGTCCTTGGCAAAGCGTCCATCGGCATCCAGTAGTCTTTGATTGAAGTACTTCCTTGGAGTGATGCTCTTGGGTCTTTTCGCGGAAAGTCCACCACTGCCATGTGGATACTTTGACGGATTGGCGAGTTCTTCGAATAACTCATCAAGCAGAAAGGCACAGGGTTTTAGATTTTCTGCTGGAGCCACGGAGTAAGTTTTGTCTGCATTTCCTTCTTCTTGGAGGAGAGTATCGTAGGGAATCCCTCGCAGTCTGTCGTCCGGTTCCGATGCGACGTCATCTTGTTGCTCTTCGTGTGTGCTCCTGGGGCTGTTGCTTGGTGTTTCCTGGTGGTTGGTGGAGTTTTCAAGAGCTACGTAGTGTTGTTCTCCAATGAGACCCAATGTGATGGTGTTGTCGCTTCGTGTGCCTGTCGGGTGAATGTCGTGCATCCAGTCTGGGGTGATGGTGTTGAGCACCCGGATGTTGATGTTGAGCATTTGAGCAATAGCCTGCACTGCGATGTTATCGGCCCATTCTCCACCGCGAAGTGCTGTAACATATCTGGTCATCCTGCGGTTTGGAGATTCTTGTTGACTTGGAGTTAGTCCTTGAGAATTCCTGGGAACGAAACCAGCATAGGTACGAGACGAGGTGGAGTCTTCAAGGAAGTGTACTAGTTGGGCCCTCAAATCAGATGCACTTGTTGACTGAACGCCTGATGCTTGAAGGGATACAGAGACGGCATGAAAGAAGCAGTTCCCATCCGCCGGTACGTTGACGACATCAAGATGTCGCGATCTTGCTAGGTGTTGTAGACCCTGATAATTATTTTGAATTACCAGTGATGATGACATCGGTGATTGTACGTTGGCTTCCCGGGGTGCTCCTTCATTGAGAGTCATGGCTTCCCACAGATCTGATTCATCCTGTTCCCATATTGCCTCCCAATCCATACAAAGTGTGATGTCCTTGTACAGTGGATTGTTGAGCTGAAGCCACTTTAGAGCCGCCATGATCTTCTTAGGACGTACATATTCGTGCATGTAGTGGCCTTTGTACGCGAGCTTGCGTTTGAGTTTCAGTGGAACAACTTCTGCGTCCTGCGGCAATCGTGGAAGAAGTGTTGTCACTGTCAAGTTTTGATGGCACATTCACCGCACTGCCGTGAATGCATTTCTGGCCACCTTTCGGCAGGGATACAAGCTTCATGAAGGGAATCCTTTGGCTGATGAGTCGTACTTCCAGTGGCCGGAGGTCACTCATCTCAGGCGGGACATCGTCAAGTGCTAACCCGTTGGCCCACGACTGAGTCGGGATTTCTCCTCGCTTCAGTGTTCTGTGGCACGTTGTACAGAGCCACAACTTTCCATTGGTTTCCAAGGCACCACCATGTTCCATGATCTGTTTTATCAGTGCACTGTTGTACTTTTCATTGTTCATTTGGACAACAGATCTCCTGTACATGAGGCGATGGCAGGAGCAGCATATATAAATGGGGCCCTCTTGGATCTTGGCTCTGAAGTTTGCGGCACACTGTACAACAGTAGGTATAGCAGAAGCCTCCATTTTGCGAGATCGTGTGGTGGAGTCTCTATTTGAAGCCCTGCGTGTATCTGTCTGTTCAGGCGTCTCGACTTGAATGGTTTTCTGCATTCGTATTCTCATCGAAGTCCTGCGAGTATCCGTCTGTTCTTGCGTCTCGGCTGCAATGTTTTTTTGCATTTGCTCCCTCATTGAAATCCTGCGTCTGTCTGTCTGTTCTGGGATTTCCTCTTCTCGTCGACTACGCGCCCTTTCTCGTAGTGTGGCGCGACATCGTTCAGTATCTTCCAAAGACTCCCCTTCTCTGTCTCTCTGGGTCGATTCCTTGTCAGCTGCACGACGTCGTTCAGTATCTTCCAAAGACTCCCCTTCTCTGTCTCTCTGGGTCGATTCCTTGTTAGCTGCACGACGTCGTTCAGTATCTTCTAAAGACTCGCCTTCTCTGTGTATCTGTGTTGATTCCGTGTTATCTGCTTGACGTCGTTCAGTTTCTTCGAAAGACTCTCGTTCTCTGTGTCTCTGGGCCGATTCCCTGAGTGATGCGCGACGTCGAGCAGTTTCCACTGTTGATTCCTGTTCACGCCGAGCCCGCATATTTTCCCTCTGGTCTTTTCGTTTTTGCTCATGGCTTCTTGATCTGGATCGAGGCATATCATTCGAGGCATATCGAATTTCATTTGAGGTTGAAATGATTGCGGGAGATCGCGTTATAGTGATGACGTCTTGGATGGACATCCTCTTCTTCAGTCGCTCATAACTTTGAGTGAAATACGATCGAGTTAAAAATAGTCAGAATTTGAGCAAATCTGTTTCATTCGTTTGTTAATATGCCTCATCTCTTGACAAATCTGCAATTATAATTTTTTTTGAGGTTGAAATGATCGCGGGAGATTGCGTTATAGTGATGACGTCCTGGATGGACATCTTCTTCTTCAGTCGCGCATAACTTTGAGTGAAATACGATCGAGTTAAAAATAGTCAGAATTTGAGCAAATCTGTTTCATTCGTTTGTTAATATGCCTCATCTATTGTCAAATCTGCAATTATAATTTTTTTTGAGGTTGAAATGATCGCGGGAGATCGCGTTATAGTGATGACGTCCTGGATGGACATCTTCTTCTTCAGTCGCTCATAACTTTGAGTGAAATACGATCGAGTTAAAAATAGTCAGAATTTGAGCAAATCTGTTTCCCAAAATCTAATCAAATGTGTCCCGTATAATAACCAATCATCCCACCAAATTTCATGCAATTCGGTTGAATACTTTTTGAGTTATGCGATTAACATACACACACACAGACATACAAATAAATACACAGCGATCAAAACATAACCTTCCGCTTTTGCGAAGGTAATAATAAAACAAAAGCACAAACCGTGTCCATTTTTATTTATGGCCCATAGGGGCCGACTATGGGTGGTTCACCTGTGGGCTTGGTACCACCTCACCGGGTCCGCAAGCAAGATCTTGGGCCATCGTGGCCGGTCCCAGCAGAGGGGCCATGCCCCAACCCGTGGGGTCCATGAGTGGTGCTCAGCCACAGACATGTGGTCCATAAGTGGTGCGTGGATGCAGGCAGCTGGTTGCGAGGATTCGGGCACACCGACGCGGCCCCCCCCCGCACGCTCCCCTCAGTGCCCAGAGAGCACGATCCTCAGGTTGGGGAAGGAAGACAGAGAAGACAGGTGAGTGAGGGGTAAGGTCACAAGGGTACACATCAACGAAGGCAATGCAGAGTGAGGTGCGTCTGGAGACTGAGCGGAGAAAAGCTCGTCCCTACCGTACGTCACCCCCCCCTGTTACCTACTCTACCCTTGCCCTTACCCCATATGTACACACACACAAAAAAATCTACACATTTACAAATTCGTCGCTGCCGTCACGTCTTCCCCATATCTCCCCTATACCAAATTCGTCACAATCCCATTGTCTAAATTTGCCATCACCAATTCATCATCAATCCCTCTTAAGGAGGAAGAGATGGAACAACAACACAATGTCACACCCATGTCATGATGCGTCTCACAATCCAAACATTTGCACAAAAATAATAAAAACATGGCATGTTGTGGAGTTGCATCACCTCAGGTGAGTGGATGTAGATGGTGCGAGGAGATTTCAATCCTAACTACTTCCTAAATGACATTAACACACTTTACACTACCCAGGGTCTTTCCCTGCCGTTACATTGGCCATCTTACTCTATGCAGTTTTAACAACCAAATTCCCATTGACCAAACTGTGGTGCTTCATCAATTTGGGGTCTCACTCCCCCGATTCAACTCCCTGTGCCTTCGCACAATTTCCGGGCTGAGTCGTGTGGCTCTCCCAGCAGGTCTACCCACCTGCACACCTCCACCACTGCAGTTGCCTCCGAGCTTACCTGCTCCTTACCTAACCTATCTAACTGGGGAAGGCCCTCTCTGACACTTACCCCCTCAGTGCCCTCTCTGGCACTGGGCTACCCGGGTCCGTCCTCTGGATCCTCGGGCCCCATCCACAACTCTACCGGCTCCCAGAGCCCACCTGCGGCCTCACCTGGCCGACATCCTCACAGTGGCGGAGTGCCCATTTAACTACACACACTAACAGGCCACACGCCCAGCCATTTCCATGTCACTAATGCACCCATCCAAACACCATTCTTCCACACGCACCACAGATGCCAATATCCAACCACAATTTACCTATACCCTCTACCTAACTCTTAAACTACCCTCCCCGGGTATTCGTGATGGGGTCCATCCTCCCCATCCACTGCCTTCGCACCATCCACTCCACTGCACAGTTTTCACCATAATCACTCCACACCATCCATTCCATACTCCATATATTCCATACCATTTATTCCATACAACCATGCTCACCTGTATTTGCACACCTGTGCATCACACCTGGTGCTTCCTGCACCTGCCTTCCTCCAGGACCATTTGCTCAACACAACACTCAATCATCATTACTCACTCATACACTGCTCCATACACTTTCGATTCTCAAACACACGGCATCATCTGATCTACCTGGTTTTCTTCTAACTTGGTGCTCCCCGTCTTCCCTTTAAATTAAGCACATACCACGTCGTTATCATCCAAACTAATCTACCTACGTCCCCACTACCTGTATAATGTCGCTACTTAAATCTCCAGTTACCTATGGTCAATCTTCTCTAGATCCCTATCATTTTATCCTAACCCTCCCGGGCTAGTTTTCACTGCCAAACCCCATAAAACTATAGCTCATGTGCCCCATTGTGTGTGGGATGACAGAGTTGCCATCCCACCACATCGGGCATGTCCCTCACTATTAATTTTGCCCATCCAATTTTCCTGCAAATCAAAATTTGGTAATCACTGCCAATCATTTTACCAATCAGTCCACTATTTCTGAGCCTCTCGGTACGTCATTACCTCATTAAAACTCGGCTTCGCAAAGCCGAGCAATGAATTCGGGTGGTTTGATCGCCTGCAGGTTGAGTCCGTCCGGCATTCGGTTCAAGGGAGGCGGCATGCTCAGCCCGAGATTCCACGCACCATCTTGGCGTGGATCCTTGCGGTCTCCGGCCCGATGGCTCGATCCCGCCCGGCCGGAACGCCGCAACCACAAGGGGGCTCCGTTCCGCTTCCTCCTACCTGCCCTTGAACCGGACCGGTCGCCTTTCCCGACAAGGTCTGGACTCGACCGTGCAGGGCGGGGCCAGGCCCGAATCGTGCACGACGCTTCGAAGAGAAGCGACGCAGCACCGATCCGCGCCGAGCCTCGCATCCAACAAAGCGCACCGCACGCCAAGTGTTCGCGTCGGCTATCCATCGCCCTAAACGCTGTCCCGTTTAACGTCGATGCCTTACTCGCATGCTCACGCGCATACGCGACCCTTTTCACACTCGCCAATCCCGGCGTTCCAACGCCGCCCATACACTCCACACACTCCGTCCATTCCACCACCGCACTCCCTGTCACACACCACACCTCTCGCGCACCCTCTTGCGCACACGTCGTTCGCACACTTCGTTCCACACCTCTCCTCCGTTACGTCCTCCGTAACACTCACCATGGGCATGCACTCTCGCATCCACCCACTCACGCGCTTCAATGGGCTCTCCCACACCTGCGCCACAACCAACTCAGGTGTGCTTTCTCGCACACTCTCGCCGTCCATCCCAAGCGTGCATCCTCGCACCCGCTCCTCGGTCACATCCTCTGTGACAACCATGGGTGTGCACTCTTTTGCACACCCGATCACGCGCTTCAATGTGCCCTCTCGCACCTGCGCCACCACCAACTCACTCTCTGTGTCACACTCCGTACACTCCGACGTGCATTCTCGCTCGCACTCGGTTTCACACTCGTGCTCCGATGTGCCCTCTCGCACCTGTGCCACCACCATCTCACTCTCCGTGTCACACTCCGTACACTCCGACGTGCATTCTTTCTCCGACGCACACTCTTTTCTCACAAGTGTGCCATTTCCACTCACACCACTCACAGGGGACCCTTCAACGCCCGGATGCTTTCTCGATCCCAAGCGCGCGAAAAATTCTTTTGTCGCCAAACATCCTTCAACAAAATCTTCTTGCACAATATACAGCACGACTCACCTGGGCGCTTCTTCTTCTTCGCTCCAACACCTGCAAACTTTCATTTGGGTTAATAAGCACAGCATCGTGATGTGAGCACGGACTTTGGGCAATTTCCATTCCTTCCTCCAACTGTTGCTCTTCTAGGTCTGTCGTCTCTACAATATTGAAGTCTGCGCATGCGCAAGATTGGAGGTCTCGTCTCTTCAAAGCTGTCCATGCACGCTCGTTTTCGAAGTTAAGTAACTTTTCACAATTGTGTTTTTGTCGAAACTGGTCTTGTATGTACCTATTGGGGTGTCTTTAATAGTATTCTTGGCGTTGGTTTTTTGTACCTGTGTACAGAATCGTCGGTCTTTCTCATCGTGTATTCTGAGGCCTAAGTGTAGTACTAGGCTACTGTGTCCAACCTTGGCTTTAGGCTTTGTTTTTGTCTCAGCGGTTCTCCGATCACGCTGAAATTTTTTTCCGGTCTCTGTTTTCACGGTCTTTTCATCCCATACTTCCTTGTTTTAAAATCTCAAAAAAAAAAAAAAAAAAAACCCCAAAAACATTTCCTTCCGTTTTTATTCGTTTATTCGTTCTTAGTTGTTCGTTCGTTCATTCTTCGACCACGCTGTTTGTGATCACGTTGTTAAAAAATGTCTCATCTGAACCCTGAAGACCTGTATTCTGTCATTTTCTATAACACCTTTTTCTTCTTCTTCTATAAAAGGATGCTTTCGACTTGCTCACCAAATCCATTCATTCCAAAAAAAAATTCCATCTCTTATAGTGCATCTTTCATTCATTCCCTAAACTCTCCAGCACTCCATCCTCCCTCCAGCGTCCTCAAACGTATTTTTGACTCGAATGTCTCAAGAAACTCATTTTGCAATAAATGTTCGTTTCCCATTAATCGTACATTTTTCAAAATCCCATCACCCCAAAATCCCTTTTCCCATCACCCCTCCCCTCTAAATCTACCCCCTTGCCCATCCCCTCCAAACCATCCCCATCACCCATCTCTTTCAAATCTTCCCCCTTGCCCCTCCCCTCCAAATCTTCCCAATCACCCATTCCTTTCAAATCTCCCCCCACACCCCTCCCCTCCGAGACTCTCCCTCGCTCCTCCCCTCCTAGACTCCCTTCTCACCCCTCCCCCTCAAAGCGTCCTCCCCGCTTCTTCCCCCTTCCAACTTTCACCTTCATCTCCCTCAACCTTCTGCCCCGCTCTTCCCCCTCGTCAAATAACACCTCACTGTGCCTCTCCCAATCACCATCAAACCTTTTGTCTGCCCCATCCTTCCCTTTCTCCGAGCTATTCTGTAATCTCTGACACACCTTCAACAGCTCTCCCTACTTCTTCCTCCTCTTCCACATCTTACCCTACCGCTCCCCCCCCCTGTTCTGTATCCGATGCTCCCCCTTCCTCTTCCTTAACAGTATGGACCTCAAACATCCGGGGCCTTTGCTCAAACATGTCTGATCTCTCCATACAGGTTGCTTCTGACAAACCAGACGTGATCTGCTTAACAGAAACTTTCCTCCTTCATGATGTCTCTGATTCCTTGGTATCTCTCCCAGGTTACTCCCTACTCCGGTATGATAGACCTGAGCCTCGTCCTGGAGGTGGGGTTGCTATCTTTATAAAAAACTCTCTTCCTCACTCGCCCTGCACTGCCCTCTCTCCACCTCACCCCCAGGAATACCTTTGGCTACGGCTTCCCCTTCGCTCCCACCTTTTGTTCATATGTGTGTTGTACCGTCCACCAAACAGTGATGACTCCATCTACATCTCGCTGTCTGAGAATATGGACCAACTTCTATCTACCCATCCCAACTCTCTCTTCCTCATATGTGGTGATTTCAACTGTCACCATGCCAGTTGGCTGGGTGTGGGTACCTCTCTCACCAGCCATGGCTCTTCAGCAAAGGACTTCTGTGACTCACTGGGACTGACACAAACTGTCAATTTCCCGACCCGGATTTCAGTCAACGGAGCATCTTCTCTTCTGGACTTGGTTATGACTAACTTCCCTGAAAATGTCTGCTGCTCTTCTTCTGCTCCAATCGGCTCTTCTGATCATGTGCTTGTTAAAGTGGACATCTCTCTGACCATTCTCAGAGAGCCTCCTCAGCGTCGACGAGTCTGGCATTTCACTAAGGCCAACTGGCACGGTCTTCAAGCAGCCATCAATCATCTGGACTGGTCTCCCATCTCTACTGCCTCTGACATAAATTCTTCCTGGGAATTCTTCCAAAGCAAACTGCTCTCTCTCATGCACAGATTTATCCCATCTCGTCTTCTGTTGTCATACCCTTCCTCCCGTCCATGGTACACGGAATCTTGTGGTGAGGCTATTGCCCAGAAACAACTTGCTTTCGTCTCCTGGAAAGCAAATCCAACGGAAGGAAATCTCATTTCCTTTCACAAAGCCCGAAACAAGTGTGTGTCCACCCTCAGGAGAGCCAGGAAACAATATCTCTCCGTTCTCAGGACCGAACTCTCTTATCTGTCTCCCTCTTCCAAATCCTGGTGGCATCTGGTCAAATCTGTTTCTGGTGTTTGTTCCCCCTCCATCCCCTCCCTCACCTCAAATGGCCACACGGCTGACTCCGCACGTGAAAAAGCTGAATGCCTCAACTCTGTGTTTGCCTCTAAATCTTGTGTCCCAAACCCATCCCTCTCTGTACCCACCGTACCCAGTCGTACCCAGCTGCTCCTGGACTCTGTGTCCTTTCCTCCTGACAAGGTGGAAAAGTTTCTGTCAACCCTCGACTCGGATTCTGCAACTGGACCTGACGGCATCAGCCCACGGGTCCTTAAATCCTGTTCTTCCGCTCTTTCACTCCCTCTCTCTGTTCTCTTCACCCTCTCTTTTGCTCAAAGTCATCTTCCATCTGCTTGGAAATCTGCCAACATCACCGCTTTGCACAAACAAGGTGCAAAAACAGATCCCAGCAACTACAGACCAATCAGCCTTCTCCCAATTATCAGCAAAGTCATGTAATCCATCATTGCTTCAGATATGAAATCTTTCCTCTTCTCCAATGGCTTGATCTCTGATCATCAATTTGGTTTCAGACCTGGACACTCTACTCTGGACATGCTGCTTCTGCTTTCTCAACAATGGATGGAGGTCCTCAATGCCAAACAGGAAATTAGAGCAGTCTCCCTTGACATATCACGTGCCTTCGATACGGTCTGGCACCCCGCTCTGCTCACCAAACTCTCCTCTTTTGGTATCCATGAAAATCTCCACGCATGGCTGGCGGACTTCCTCTCTAGTCGTAGTCAACGTGTGGCCCTGAATGGGTTTCTCTCATCTCCTCTTCCTGTTCAGGCTGGAGTTCCACAAGGCAGTGTTCTAGGCCCTGTCCTTTTTCTGGTCTTCATCAATGATCTCTCTGACTCTCTTGAAAATCCTCTGTATCTCTTTGCTGATGACTCTACTCTCTGTCGCTCCATTCTTCATCCCTCAGATCGGCAGTCTGCTGCCTCCTCACTCTCTGCAGACCTGGACAAAATCACAGACTGGGCAAACAAGTGGAACATGTCTTTCAATCCTGACAAATCTCACACTCTTACGATGTCTCTCCGAAAAGACCGACTGGACAACCCTCCCATCCACTTTCTGAATAATCCTCTCCAAGAAGTTCTGTCACTCAAGCTTTTGGGTCTCACTATCTGCCATGATCTTTCCTGGGAAAACCACATTTCAAATCTGGCCTCCAAAGCCAGTCGCCGACTGGGCATCCTCCGTCGTGCGAAGTCCTTCCTTGGCACACCTGAGCTCCTCACCACATACAAGGCTTTCATCCGCAGCTCAATGGAATACTGCTCTCCCCTCTGGGCTGGTGCTCCTGCCTCACACCTAGCTCGTCTTCACGCTGTTGAAACCAAAGCATTCAGAATCATTGGAATCTCCCGCGATGAAGCTAACTCCAAGGGCCTCTCACTCACTCACCGCAGGCAGGTTGGTGGTCTTTCCATCTTCTACCGACTCCTCTCTGGCCTTGCCCCCCCAGCTCTCTCTGGGCTCTGTCCCGCAAATATTCCTACAGGTCGCACAAGATCTGCCTGCAACCCTCTTATGGTCAAACTGCCAAAATCAAGACTCTCTGCTCACCTTCACTCCTTCATTCCTCTTTTCTCCCGCCTATGGAACAAACTCCCTCACACTCTTCAATCCCACTCCACCCTCCAGGTCTTTAAAACAGCTGTTCACCACCATCTCTTATCTTCCCCCATCCAAAACCTTGATCTTTTCTACCCCCGCTAATTTCACCCCAATTCCACTTTTTTGAAATACCAACTTCTGTCCTGGAAGTCATTGGTGTCCTTGTGTTTTATACTTCTCCCTCCACCCCCCCCCCCCTTCCCATGCCTCCTCCCCCCAAGCCCTCTCCCTTCCACACATCTCCCTGCTCTCAAATGTTGTGTTTGTGTGCTTCACCTTCTCTCCCCATCTTGTTTTCCGCTCCCGCTTTTTATATATTTTGTTTGTCTGGTTGATTTGTTTGTGAAGTAAATGTTAGCTCTTTCGCGAGCCTCGATTCAGTATACAAAAAAAAAAAAAAAAAAAAAAAAAAAAATCAATTCCCACTACTTGTTTTTCTTTATTCACCCCAACGACCGCTGGCTCTAATAAAATTTTCTCTACTTCAGCGGTCGCAGGCTGCCCCATACCGCGGGTCGCGATTTCTACCCCCGTCATTTTACCTGTGCCTTGCTCCGCCTCGCTCAACCAGCGCTTCTCGACCCGCTTTACCTCGTCGCGTACCCCTGGGACCTGCTCGCCCAACCTGCGGTCTCTGTCCCTCTCCATTTTTTCAGTACTACGCCTTGCTTCATACCGGGCTTTGTCCCTCACCAGCCCCTCACTAATTTCTTTAATTTGGTTTCCCAATTGCTTTTCCTGAGCCCTCGCTTCATCCATCACTGCTCCCATTTGGTCGCCCATTTGCTGCCACATTCTATCCATTTTTGCATCCAGTTGGGTCAGGAATAATCTGAGGTCAAACCCGATTTGCACAGCGTCCCCAGCCGCCACCGCGGGCTCGACCTCCACGGTGCCGCCATTTTGTGCACCCCCAACCTCGTGCGCGAGGCCGCCATTTTGTGCGCCTGAAACCTCGTGCGCGAGGGCGCCATCTTGTGCACCTGCAAACCCCGCAACCACATCCTCATTGCTCTCCTCCTCTCTCTCCCCCATATACATTTCCCTGGGGTCCTGGGTCGATTCTACCCCTTCTAACTCTACCCCCACCGGCATCCGGTCGCCTTGAGCATCTATGGCACGATTTTAAAATTTAGAGTGTTATATAAAATATTGGCCACTCGTAATTTTGAGTGCGTTAAGCGCACTTCGGGTCCGAATCTCGCTCCTGACACCAATTGTTGTGGAAACGGAGCACGGCACTCCCCTTAGCGGGGTGGGGGGGGGGTTTAATCCCCCTTCTATTTGCACTGGCCGTCTCCGATCCTGAAGCCACCCCGCTCCCTCCATGAGGCAGGTGGGCAACTTCGTTCGAGACCACGGGCAAGATGTTATTTTGCCGAGCGGATTAGCAGCCCGCGGCTCGAACCATTAGCAGTACTAAACCCGATCCTAAACGTTGGCCAAATCGTGCCACAGGTACTCAATGGGGAAATCACAAAGACGACCGGACGAGCATGAAGAAGACGACGAAGGTAGGAAATAACAGGATTTATTAACCAATTACTATTTACACAATCAAAGAAACCACAGAGAAGGAAAGAAAACGAAAGTAATTGACAGAAGAAGAAGAAGACAGTGCAATTCTACTTATCTATACAGTCTTACTTAAACCCCAGGACAACACAGACAAACAGACGACAATCAGACTTACACGAATGGGGAATGAAGGCAGGAACGAATGGCTGGAAGGGGAGGAAGGTTCAGGTGGTCCACAGAGCTGGAAGGATGTGGGTCCGGTTCGTGTAAACGACAAGGCTCGAGGTGAGCCGCCGCCGACCCTTCTCAATCTCGTTTGCACGGCGGCGTTTCTTCGTAGCAGTGGGTCGAAACTGCCGTCAAAGCTCAACTCAACCGCGGTGGACTCAGCTGCGGTGGACTCGGTTGCGGTGGACTCAGCTGCGGTGGACTCCTTACTCATCTCCTCAAGCAGTCCCTCCCAACTTCCTTTTATGAGGCGCGTGGCGATCAAGCCGCCGGCCTTTTGGAAACGCCCATCGGTGAGCTCGCCTCGGCCTTGATTGGTCGCGAGGGCTCACCGATCCCGCCCCTTGATGAGGCGTTGGCAAAGCCACGCCTTGTTCCTGGCACTTGGCTGACTCCTCCCACCTTCCGCTCCGAGATGACCTCGTGTTCAATGGAGTCTGAGGCGCTGACAATAAGCCAAAGCAGTAGTGGCGAACGCCGCCGTACTGGCGCTTTTTAGGATGCCATGGGGGTGTCGGAGGGATCCTATCTTATTCGATTCGGTGCAATGCAGTGTCAACTAATGGGCAACAGAGCCTTATACTGACAGAATAAAGAAATAACTATAGAGAGGTTCTATGGTGGCCTACGTGCTTGTACATGGACTAGCTACGGTGCACTCATTTCAATTAACAGCCAATTAAAAGGGCAAATGTACACAGGAAATTTAATACTAAATTTACAAAGTGAAGGTTCTAAAAACCGTAACAATATTAATCCATTCACTCCTGAATTAGTGTAAAGCATATTAATATGTTCTCCACAAATTTGGGAGTGAATGGGTTAATATGCTTTACACTAATTCAGGAGTGAATGGGTTAATATGTTTTATGCTAATTCGGGAGTGAATGGGTTAATGTGTTCCACACTAATTTGGGAGTTAATGGATGAATATGCTTTACATTAATTCAGGAGTGTTAACCCATGAGTTAAATGGGTTAACCCATTCACTCCCAAATTAGTGTTTTTGTATGAGTTAGAAATGTTTCAAAAAAAAAAAATCGTCTGTGTTGGCCTTTTCACTCCTCTAACCTCAACCCCAGATATTCTTCGCCTAGTACTCAGCTTTAATCCCTGGTTTTCTTGGCCTGGTTTCACACCTCATTTCTTAACCCCAGGTTAACCCTTAACCCCGGGTCTCCTTTTCACCCTTCATGAACAGTAATCTTGGCTCAGTCTAATATTGTGAATATGAATCTCTTCAATCCCACTCCTAGGGGGGGGCCTGGGGCATCAGTCACTTCAAGTTTTTGAAAAAGTTTGATTTTTGGTACCATTTTGAAGCTTAGGGTCTAAGTAAGAATTTTGGTCCGAGTGGACAAAGATCACATGGAGTCTTCATACATTCCCGCCATTTTCCAAGATGGCCACCATCAAAATCTAATACTGACAATATCTCGGAAACTAATCAACCTAGAAACATGAATTTGGTGTCTATACCTAGGTTTTCATGGTCAAGGAATCCAATAAAACCATTTCTGACTACATCAGAGTATTTATTTGTCCCGAAATGGTAAATTACACAACAAACGTTATAGCAGAATTTAGCAGAATTATGCATGTTAACAATTAAGCACATACGAACGTAAATTCTATAAAATACCATGAATATAAACCGAACATTCTATTTTCATTGTTCTTAGTGATATTTGATTGATTAGGTAAGTGCAACTAAAAAATCATTACTCATTCTCACAACCATCATGGTCATTTAGTTGGGACATGTGCACTTGCATAAACGTGAGCACTTCAAGTCAGCTTTTTTGCACTTGCATGACGAGCAAGGTTTTGTGCACGCGCATTTTACGTCTAGATCAAACACATCCCTGGCAAGGGGCAACGTGGTCCAGATGGGAACCAGTTGGCCATCTTTTTCCATCCATCCATGATTGCTTGGGCTTGGGACTAGTGCCAGTGGCTCGTGCGCTGTAGTCCAGATGCTCGCCTGGAAGACACTCCTTTTGAGATGTTGGTCCAGCGCATCACTTGTAGGGGGTATTCTTTCCACATCCCTAGTCCTGTGACAGAAAACCCTCATTCGAACAAGGTCAACGTTGGTGTCATCAGTGATAGGTTCGTTGGAGTACATTTTGCAAACAAAGTGACTCACCACTTCCCTCAACTCTGGCGATGTAAGAAACGGGGTGCTAGCAATTGTCGCAAACTCACTCAAGAGGGGTGGAACCTCATCTTTCCGCTTGAAGCAGTATCGCTTGCCCTTGAATTTGAAAGCTGACGTGCTGTCTGATCCAGTGAATGCATGAAAGAGAGCCAAGGCTTTGCACGTTGTCACACCCAAACTTGAGGCAATGTTGTTGAGGGAGATCATTTTGACTGTCTTTCCTGCTTTGAAAGAAATCCAGATATCTGACTCCGGATTCACCGCCTTGATGTGGTGGAAGTTACACAGAAGTATTACGACAACGTCTGTGTCGCCAGTATAGACCATTCCCAGTGATGAATATTGGAGGGCATGAAGAAGATGTACCAGGACACGAGTGTCTGCCTCCTCATGATTACATCGTCCCATGGGCGGTCCATTCCCTGCATTGAGGACTTGGTCACCAGAAGTGATATAAACCTGTTTGCCATCTTGGAATGGTGTTTGCACAATGCTTGTTGACAGGAATGAGAAGAGCTCTTTTTTATTTTCGGCATTAGCCAAAAAGTTTTGCCAGTTTCCAGGCACTTTGGCAGAACCAGATACTCGCTGTCGTGTGCCTGTTCCTCGCTTTTCTCTTGTGGTCGCTTTGATTGACATTGTGCGATACTGATCCCATACAATATCCACTCTCGCTGCTCTTTTCAACTCATGCTGGATTCTTGGGCAGAATACTTTGGTGAAATATTCATCAAATGTTTTGCCTTGGACAGTTGTGCCAGGAAGAGAGTGGATCAGTGCACCACCATCAATAACGATGACCCCATAATCATCTGGTGCGACGAGCTCCTCATCCGCGGATAGTCCGGTACTTGCACTTGCTTCCATAATGCACGCCAATAAATCTGACTTGGTGCAAGAGTTGATGGACCCATCAGAAGCCAGTGCATCTGGTGATGAGGAGGATTCGTGACGGAAAACTTCCTCCAAATTTCCACCCCGGCTATCAACCATAATGAATGCTTGTCCATACAGCTCTGTATGTTGTTTGAAGTGCTGCACCTTCTTCTGAAGTGCTGTCTTTTTTCGAGTTTTCTCCTCATGGAACAGCAGCAAGTTGTTTTTCTTGATCGGAGCTGCCAGAGGTACATCATTTGAGTCCAGCACATTCTTCCGAAAGTGGTCATACTGCTCTTGTCCTCTAGATTCTAAGACACGGACCGATGTGGCGGCAGACTTGTCAACACACACTTTATTGTCTAATGTAACTAGTTCTGCACTACTCTCTTCAAAGGGATTCCCTCTGCTTTGCAGCACATCCATGAGATTTGTGACATGACGCCTAAATCGGTGCTGGGATGTACTTCCTTCCTCGTGATGAGGGAGCTCTTGATCTTCGTCGTCATCTACATCAGTGAATTGCTCTAGAACACGGCTAATTTCTGGACCAGTTGCAATCCAGCGTTCTAGCATCTCAGGGTTCTCTGTGATCCCGATCACTCCCCCAACCCCTTTCACCCGTTTGTTGGCCTGCTCGTGTGCTTGATCAATCGGAATGGAAGAGTAACGATGATTGCTTCGACTTATTGCCCAGTGACCTGCTTCAAACTCCTCTTGGATGCTAGATGGAAGACTTTCAAGGTCTCTGATGAATACGGGAACCCACCTTGCATAATTCTGGTGATCAAGTGCAAAGAACAGAAGCACAAGGTTTTGCAGAGTAGCCACCATAAGTTTGAACTTTCGCTCTCTGTGTGATCTAATAAACATGAAGATGAGCTGTTCGTACTTGTGAATGAGTAACCAGAACTGCACTGTTGGTTTCTCTTTGCAAGCTACAGAGACCCAGTCGTCGAAGGTCATTTCACTTCCGCCGTCCTCATAGGCTCGTTTCAGTAGACTATCGAGCACCACAACAGTAATCTGGTGAGCATACCGTGTTCTCATTGGATCATTTGCTCTCAAGTAAGATGTCGCTGCAGCTACTGTCAAGGCAATGCCAGCCTCTGCAAAGGCTTCAGGCCATCCAGACCCTCGTAGGAAATCTCCCATAGTCGCCCACAAAGCCATTTCGATGTGGAGCCCTCCCAACATCACCAGAAACGTATCTTCTCCAAAGAGTTCAGGAAAGGTCCATTGCATTTTCTTGGCAATATCAAAGAGTGGCTGGTCCACTGCCATGATTGGGATTTGCTGTGGGTTGAGGAACTCGGTTGTTTTCTTGACCAGGTCCATTCCATGTCGAATCATTTTTGGTGTAGCTGCTTTATCACGGAATAGTGGTAGCATGGCTTCAATACATTTCTCTGTTGATCCCACAGCATCCGATCGAGAAGCATGATATGCCGACCACATAATTGGAGGAACAGTTTCACTTTCAAATTCCATTTGCATATTTTCCTGCACCATTTTCATCCAGGCCTTTTCATGGTGTTCCTCCTTGTCAAATGACGCCATGGACTGTGGCTGCACGTCTTTCACAGGAGGTTGGGTGACAAGATTCCGGCTCATAGGTGGAACAAACGTGTACAGAGGAGGCAGCATTGGTCCCTTGGTGCTTGATGCTCGTCGATGGAAGTCGATTTCTATAGGTTCTTGGTCCAGCCCTGGGTTTTCTACTGAAGGAAACTGAAACATGGAGATACCTGTTCCATGAAATGAGGATGTGGCTGTTCTGGACGTAGGATTGTGATCTAGATTGTCAAGGGCTGCAACCGTAAAAATCTGCTGACGAAGGTTGCTAGGACAGACTATATCAGCGTTGGCATGTGCTCTTTCAGCAGTAGCTTGTGCATATCCAACTTCAATGGTAAGCACTCTCTTATATGACACGCTAAGGCAATACTGATGTAGCAGTTGTACCAGTTTCTTGCTCCTTGTTTGGGAATGCAGTTTTAAGGCCAAAAACACTGCAAGAGGAGGCTCACATCTCCCGTTTGCAGGAAGAGAAGTGATGTTCAACATGGTTAGTTGACTCATGGAGAGAACTGTCCTGGAATTGTCTTGCATAGGAGATGATTTAGGACCAGTAAGCAGTTGACGAAAGAAATATTTCAGCTTTGTTGGAACAGCAGATTCCTCACAACCTTCAGGAAATGACCCCTTGAAATTGAAAGCAGTATCATGATCCAAAACTGCTTTACGTAGAATTGATGCTGCCAACAGTAAGGTACGTGATTCTTCCTCTGGTGTCTGGCTCGCGCTGGAGATGATTTTTCGAGCTGTCTCTGAGCAAACAAGGAATACTCGATTTCGGATCCCTTTTTCTTCTGTCAGATGTGGGAAGTGTTCAAGTACTCTCTCTTTCAGGCGTGTGCAGTTCACTGTCTTACGAATCTCATGCTGTCCCAACCTTTCCGTCATCATATCTGTCAAATCTTGGAGAGCAAAGATTCTACGTCCTCCAGCAATTTCTTCACTGACGAATTGTAGTAGCTCATTTTCTACTGTGATTTCAGTGTCTTGGGTGACTTGACCTTGTTTTGTACTGATTAGCATTTCATAATGCCGACGGTTGAATTTAGTGTAGCAATATCGATGATAGTTAGCTTCAATAGCTACCAGATCTCCTTCTGCAAGCCGTGCTACAATGCGATCCTCTCCCAATGAAACTGCTTTGTCATGGATGTTCTCGGTGAGGGAAACTTTTTGGAATGAATGGTCATCTTTACTCGTTTCTTCATTACAGAAGAGACATAAATTTCGATTAGTTTCTGTGCTAGATCTTCTTGGTCGTTTTCGTAGAGGTGGCAAGCCTTTGGAAGAACGTGTTTTTGCCCGGTCAAGTGCTGATGCCTTGTACAACTGACGACATGTTTTGTGCCAGGATGCTCGATTTGCTTGCATAGATCCTTCATCTGGAAGTTCCAAGTTTGGGTGAGGTGCAGCATCAACATCTCGGAATTGATTTACAAGGCTGATAATATCTTTGTATGCCTCCGCCCTACGTACACCAACTGGGTTGTCAAGAGGACAGACAAGTTCTTCGTTTGTTTTTTCTTGGCAGAGGACACACAACTCACAGTTCGTTGTCTCAGCCATCACACTAGCCTGGAACGAAAAGAAAATACATGTAAGTATATAATAACCAAGCATAATCAAGTATACATGGACATAACATAACACAAAAATCTGACAAGTAGGGATTCAGCAGAAGCAGTTGCACATACATATGAATTATCCAAACCGATTTCCAAATATACAAAATGTATTCATGTGTGCTGACTTATATAACACAATGGCTATTGTATTTAGATATTTGGATACATACTGATATATCAACAGATATATAATGCGACTAGAAAATGTGCTAATGAGTTCGTGTACTGCACAGATATTCCAGCAAACAACCTAAGCTGATTCCATGATCACAAAGGATAAATGTGAGATCCTAATTGCCATGGTTATTTTTCTACTTTTGGGGAACAGAGATACACCTACTGATTTAGAGACATAACTGTTTGCTTCCCTGGCCATAAAATTCTAGGCATGGACACCAACAGCATGACTGAAGGTTTAGTGGTTTTGGAAGTATAGCCGATATAGGATTTTGGTGGCGGCCATCTTGAATTTTACCATTTCGGGACAAATAAATACTCTGATGTAGTCAGAAATGGTTTTATTTGATTCCTTGACCATGAAAACCTAGGTATAGACACCAAGTTCATGTTTCTAGGTTGATTAGTTTCCGAGATATTGTCAGTATTAGATTTTGATGGCGGCCATCTTGGAAAATGGCGGGAATGTATGAAGACTCCATGTGATCTTTGTCCACTCGGACCAAAATTGTTACTTAGACCCTAAGCTTCGACCTGGTACCAAAAACTAAACTTTTTCAAAAACTTGAAGTGAAAATGAAAATTTGTTCATGGTGGGAACCCCACTATCCACCCTCCAGGTCTTTAAAACAGCTATTCACCACCATCTCTTATCTTCCCCCATCCAAAACCTTGATCTTTTCTACCCCTGCTAATTTCACCCCAAATCCACTTTTTTGAAATACCAACTTCTGTCCTGGAAGTCCTTGGTGTCCTTGTGTTTTATACTTCTCCCACCCCCCACCCTTCCCACGCCTCCTCCCCCCAAGCCCTCTCCCCCCCACACATCTCCCTGCTCTCAAATGTTGTGTTTGTGTGCTTCCCCTTCTCTCCCCATCTTGTCTGCCGCTCCCTCTTTTTATATATTTTGTTTGTCTGGTTGAGTTGTTTGTGAAATAAATGTTAGCTCTTTCAGGAGCCTCGATTCAGTATACAAAAAAAAAGAATGATTTATTACCTCCACCACCAAAGGGGGGTGGATGTTTTGTTTTCACCTCTGTTTGTCTGTGTGTTTGTCTTTCTGTGTTCGAATAAGTGAAATGTAAAGCAACCAGTCAGCAGTACCACCCTGGTCACTGGTGGTCTTACTCTTAGGCACAAACCAAAGGGAATATGTCATTGTGTGACGTCATGGTTCACTTGTCTTGTTGTTAAAGCACCAGGGCTCTTGGTGAGGCTGTTGCCCAGAAACAACTTGCCTTCGTCTCCTGGAAAGCAAATCCAACAGAAGGAAATCTCATTTCCTTTCACAAAGCCCGAAACAAGTGTGTGTCCACCCTCAGGAGAGCCAGGAAACAATATCTCTCCATTCTCAAGACCGAACTCTCTTATCTGTCTCCCTCTTCCAAATCCTGGTGGCATCTGGTCAAATCTGTTTCTGGTGTTTGTTCCCCCTCCATTCCCTCCCTTACCTCAAACGGCTGCACAGCTGACTCCGCACGTGAAAAAGCTGAATGCCTCAACTCTGTGTTTGCCTCTAAATCTTGTGTCCCAAACCCATCCCTCTCTGTACCCACCGTACCCAGTCGTACCCAGCTGCTCCTGGACTCCGTGTCCTTTCCTCCTGACAAGGTGGAAAAGTTTCTGTCAACCCTCGACTCTGATTCTGCAACTGGACCTGACGGCATCAGCCCACGGGTCCTAAAATCCTGTTCTTCCGCTCTTTCACTCACTCTTTCTGTTCTCTTCACCCTCTCTTTTGCTCAAGGTCAACTGCCATCTGCTTGGAAATCAGCCAAAATCACCGCTTTACACAAAAAGGTGCAAAAACAGATCCTAGCCACTACAGACCAATCAGCCTTCTCCCAATTATCAGCAAAGTCATGGAATCCATCATTGCTTCGGATATGAAATCTTTCCTCTTCTCCAATGGCTTGATCTCTGATCATCAATTTGGTTTCAGACCAGGTCACTCTACTCTGGACATGCTGCTTCTGCTGTCTCAACAATGGATGGAGGTCCTCAATGCCAAACAGGAAATTAGAGCTGTCTCCCTCGACATATCACGTTTCTTCGATACGGTCTGGCACCCCGCTCTGCTCACCAAACCCTCCTCCTTTGGTATCCATGGAAATCTCCACGCATGGCTGGCGGACTTCTTCTCTAGTCGTAGTCAACTCGTGGCCCTGAATGGGTTTCTCTCATATCCTCTTCCTGTTCAGGCTGGAGTTCCCCAAGGCAGTGTTCTGGGCCCAGTGCTTTTTCTGGTCTTCATCAATGATCTCTCTGACTCTTGAAAATCCTCTCCATCTCTTTGCTGATGACTCCACTCTCTGCCGCTCCATTCCTCATCCCTCAGATCGGCAGTCTGCAGCCTCCTCACTCTCTGCAGACCTGGACAAAATCACAGACTGGGCAAACAAGTGGAACATGTCTTTCAATCCTGACAAATCTCACACTCTTACGATGTCTCTCCGAAAAGACCGACTGGACAACCCTCCCATCCACTTTCTGAATAATCCTCTCCAAGAAGTTCTGTCACTCAAGCTGGCCTCCAAAGCCAGTCGCCGACTGGGCATCCTCCGTCGTGCGAAGTCCTTCCTTGGCACACCTGAGCTCCTCACCACATACAAGGCTTTCATCCGCATCTCAATGGAGTACTGCTCTACCCTCTGGGCTGGTGCTCCTGCCTCACACCTAGCTCGTCTTCACGCTGTTGAAACCAAAGCGTTCAGAATCATTGGAATCTCCCGCGATGATGCTATCTCCGAGGGCCTTTCACTTCCTCACTGCAGGCAGGTTGGTGGTCTTTCCGTCTTCTGCCGACTCCGCTCCGGCCTAGCCGCCCCTCCTTCCCCCCCCCCCCCCCCCCCAGCCCTGTCTGTGCTCTGTCCCCCAAATATTCCTACAGGTCGCACAAGATCTGCCTGCAACCCTCTTATGGTTAAACTGCCAAAATCAAGACTCTCTGCTCACCTTCACTCCTTCATACCTCTTTTCTCCCGCCTCTGGAACAAACTCCCTCGCTCTCTTCAATCCCACTCCTCCCTCCAGGTCTTTAAAACAGCTGTTCACCACCATCTCTTATCTTCCCCAATCCAAAACCTTGATCTTTTCTACCCCTGCTAATTTCACTCCAAATCAAATTTTTTGAAATACGAACTTCTTTCCTGGAAGTCCTTGGTGTCCTCGCGTTTTATACCTATCCTGCCTCCCCCCCAAGCCCTCTCCCTCCCACACATCTCCCGATGTCCCTGCTCTCAAATCTTGTGTTTGTGTGCTTCCTCCCCTTCTCTCCCCATCTTGTCTACCGCTCCCCTTTTTATATACTTTGTTTGCTTGTTTGTTTGATTTGTTTGTTTGATAAATGTTAGCTCTTTCACGAGCCTCGATTCTGTAAAAAAGAAAAAAAAAAGAAAAAAAAAGTGTACCATCCAAAATGAATATCTATCTATAATGCCAGTAATCTCTGTGTGTATGTGTGTATGTGTGTATGTGTGTATGTGTGTATGTTTGTCTGTGACCGCTGTTTCTCGACAACCACGGGTCCGATATACTTTAAACTTGCCAGGTATATTGCTGGGGACCCGAGGATGTGCCTTTTCAAGGTTTCATATTAATCGGACAAGTACTTACCGAGCTATGTCCAAAAAACGATTCAACCAATCAGAGAGCAGCGAGTTATCGCGTGTGCCGAACGTGGCGAACAGACTCTGCCTCGGACGGCACATTTGAGAGCGTATTCATTTATTTCCCGTTGGCAAACTATGTTGGCGTTAAACTATGTTTTAAAACTAATTAAAACTACTTTGCGATTCATCGTAACTGCGATTCGTAACTGCCGTTCGCTTTGGATTTGCGAATGGACCAAACCATTTCATGTAAATAGAGGGGGGGGGGGGTTGTCACCGTGCTCGCAAGCCGTTCGCTTTGGACCAAACCATTTCATGTAAATAGAGGGGGGGGGATATAATTTTAGATATAGATATAGTACGGGCATGCCCTAGTTTATGAAATTATGAGAGTGAAGCGCAATGCTGCGCGCGCTAATGCTTACGCAAGGAGCAAGCGGACAACGCGGTTCATAAAAGAGTCTTTATTGAAAGTACTCAAACTGCAGCACTGAGCTGCTCCGGGCTGCGCGCCCCTTGTATATCTTGAGGCCACGCCTCTCTCTGGGGCGTGGCCGCCGCCCACTTGGTGCGCGGAATGATGTCACCACGCCAGTGGGCTTTCGTGTCCGCCACACGTGCCCCCCCAGAATTCCCGCGCACCTGGAAGGGCCAGTTTGCGGGGCAAACGGATGACCCGGCCGAAGCGCCCCCTGGCGATCGGCGGCGTCCGGGGTGCAGGGATGTCAGGTGGGATGCCTCTGGCTGCCCCTGGGATGGGTGCAGGACCGGGGGGCGGCGGGGCTGGGCGGTGCCGGGGGTCCGCCCACAGGGGGGCGGCCCTGACGTGGGGGTCGGGCCACTGGCGGTGGATGGTCCACGTCGAGGTGGGCCGGCTTGAGGCGGTCTACAGAAACGCGGTCAGGAGTACCGCCGATGTCCAGGGTGAAGTGCTTCGCCCCGGTCTCCAGCACGCGGAAAGGCCCGTCGTACAGGGGCCGCAGTGGTGTCCGGTGGGCATCGTGGCGGACGAAGACGTACTCAGCCGTGCGAAGCTCCGGGGCGACGTGCGTCGGTGGGTGCCCGTGGCATGCCGTTGGCACCGGGGCGAACCTCTGGGCGGTCTCTTGCAGAGCGGAGCGCTGCTGTGCCGCGGCCATGGTGCCGTGGATTCGGGGAGGAACTCGACCGGCACCCGCAGCGGTTGCCCGAAGACCAACTCCGCCGCGGATGCGCGCTGGTCCTCCTTGGGCGCCGTCCGGAGGCCCAGCAGGACCCAAGGGAGCCTGTCGACCCAGCCGCCGTCGCGGAGGGTGGCCCGGAGCGCGGCCTTCAATGAGCGGTGAAATCGCTCACACAGGCCGTTAGCCTGGGGGTGTTAGGCCGTGGTTCGGTGCAGCCGGACCCCGAGCCCCTGCGCGACCGCCCCCCAGAGCTCCGAGGTGAACTGGGGGCTGCGGTCGGACGAGATGTCTGAGGGGGCGCCAAACCGGGCGACCCAGGTGGCGATGAAAGCCTGCGCGACGTCCGCCGCCATCGTCGACGCCAAGGGCACGGCCTCTGGCCAACGGGTGGTGCGGTCCACCATGGTGAGGACGTGGGTGAAACCCCGCGAGGGAGGCAGAGGTCCCACCAGGTCCACGTGGACGTGGTCAAACCGGCGTTCCGGCACCGTGAATGGGGCCAACGGGGCCTGGGTGTGCCGGTGCACCTTGGCACGCTGGCACGCGAGGCACGTCCTGGCCCAGCCGCGGACGGCCTTCCGGAGGCCATGCCAGACGAACTTGTCGGCGATCAACCTTTGGGAGGCCCTTGCGCCCGGGTGGGACAGGCCGTGGATGGCGTCAAACACCTGGCGCTGCCAGCCCGCGGGCACGATGGGGCGAGGCCGCCTGAGGGAGACGTCGCACAAGAGGGCCGCGCCCGTGCCGTCGAACAGCACCTCGGTGACGCGGAGGCCCGTGACGGCGGTCCGCAAGGCCTGGATGTCGGGGTCAGCGGCCTGGTCCGCTGCCATCCGGGCATAGTCGATGCCGAGGTGGACTGCGTGGGTGACGGCCCGGGAAAGGCAATCCGCCACCGGGTTGTCCTTCCCCGCGACGTGCCGGATGTCCGTCGTGTACTCGGACACGGCCGAGAGGTGATGCTGCTGCGGGGCCGACCACGGCTCGGTGACCTTGCCCATCGCGAAGATCAGCGGCTTGTGGTCGACGAAGGCCGTGAACGCACGGCCCTCGAGCAGATGGCGGAAGTGCCTGACCGCCAAGTGAAGCCCGAGCAACTCGCGGTCGAAGGTACTGTAACGGCATTCGGGCGGGCGAAGCTGCCGGCTAAAGAACGCCAGCGGTTGCCAAGCTCCACGCACCCATTGCTCATGCACCGCGCCCACCGCGTAGTCCGAGGCGTCGGTGGTGAGGGCGATCGGTGCATCGGGCGCCGGGTGCGCGAGCATGGTGGCATTAGCCAAGGCAAGCTTCGCGCCCATGAACGCCGTGTCCATCTGCTCAGTCCAGGTAACGTCGCCTTTGCCCGGCTTACCTCGGAGAGCTTCGTGCAGGGGGCGCAGGAGCTGGGCGATACGGGGCAGGAACCGATGGTAAAAGTTCACCATGCCCAGGAACTCCTGCAGCCCTCTGATCGTGCGGGGGCGCGGAAACCCCTTCACCGCCTCCACCTTGGCCGGCAGGGGGACGGCTCCGTGCCTGGTGACACGGTGCCCCAGAAAATCGATTACGGCGACGCCGAACCGGCACTTTGCGGGGTTCACAATCAGGCCATGCTGGCCCAGGCGTTCGAAGAGCGTGCGGAGGTGGCGTAGGTGCTCTTCGCGGGACGCGCTGGCGACGAGGATATCGTCCAGGTAGACGTAGACAAAATCCAAGTCGCGCAGGACGCTGTCCATCAGTCGCTGGAATGCCTGAGCCGCATTCTTCAGACCGAAGGGCATCCGCAGGAACTCGAAGAGTCCGAATGGCGTGATGACCGCCGTCTTTGGGACGTCCTCCGGCCTGACGGGGACCTGATGGTAGCCGCGTATGAGGTCCACCTTCGAGAAGAAGGACATGCCCGCCAAACGGGCGGAAAAGTCCTAAATGTGGGGGACGGGGTAGCGGTCGGGAGTGGTGGCGTCATTGAGACGGCGATAGTCCCCGCACGGTCGCCATCCCCCACCGGGCTTTGGCACGATGTGCAGCGGCGACGCCCAAGCACTCTCCGAGCGCCGAACAATGCCGAGTCGCTCCAGGGTAGCGAACACCGCTTTTGCCACCGCCAGCTTCGTCGGCTCGAGGCGGCGTGCCCGGGCATAGACCGGTGGCCCGACGGTGGGGATGTGATGGGCCACCCCGTGCTTGACGGCCCCCGCCGAGAAGGTGGGCCGCATGAGGGCCGGGAAGCCGGCGAGGAGGCGGGTGAATTCGTCCGCTGCCGGAAGCGTACAGATCAACGTGGCCGGAACCGAACCGTTCGGCAAGCCGCTTGGCAAGCCGCTCGGCGAGCCGCTCGTTGAGCTGCTCGACGAGCTGGGCAGCGCACAAGCGAGCGAGCTGAACTTCTCGGCCTGGACAAGACGTCTGCGCTTTACGTCGACCAGGAGCCCATTAGCGCACAGGAAGTCCGCGCCAAGCAGTGCCATGGGCACGTCGGCGGTGACGAACGTCCATCGGAAAACCTGCCCTCTGAACCGCAGAGAGAGGCAGCGTTTTCCGTACGTACGGATGGGCGTCCCGTTCGCGGCATGCAGCGCGGGGCCCCTGCCCGCGGCATGCTTGTCTGACGTACCGGCGGGAACGACACTCACCTGCGCTCCCGTGTCGCACAGGTAACGGCGCCCGGATAAGGTGTCCGTTATGAACAGCAGGCTGCTCGAACGGCCGGCGCTCATCGCCACTATTGAGCGCCGGCCCGGGCGTTTCCCGACCTGTTGAAGGAGCATGGCGGATGACACTGCCGAGCCTCGTGGCCGAACTTGGCGTGGAACCAGCACCAGGTGGTGGAGGTGGAGGAGTGCGGCTGGCTCCGCCAGGCCGGTGGAGTTGGCGGTTTTCCCCGCGGTGGCGGTTTTCGCCGCGGCGGTGGGCGGGGCGTGGCGGCGGTCACGAGGTGCGTATCAGCATGCTGCGTATGCTGTGTAAGCTGATGCTGTGGATCAGCATCATCAGCAGCATCAGCCTCGAGGTCCGTGACGGCCGCACCGACTCTCGCCCGCGTATCTGAAGCCGCGAAGTACCTGTCCGCCTCGGCTGCCAATGCTCGGGGTTCCGTTAGCACGGTCCCGGCCAACGCGAGGCGAACCTGCGCTGGAAGTTGGCGACGGAAAAGCACCCGGAATAGAGAACCGGGGGCTTCGTCGCCCAACAGTGACAGCATATGGTCCATTCGGACCGACAGGCGTGTGTCGCCGAGCTCGGGGAGATCCAGGAGGCGGTCGGCCCGTGCGTCGTCCGTGAGGCCGAACGTGGCTAGGAGTAGCCGCTTGAGTGCCCCGTACTTGTGGCCGTCCGGTGGGTGGCGAAGGACGGACACAACTCAAGCGGCCGTGCCGGGCCCGAGGGAGGCGACGACGTGGCAGTAGCGCGTGTCGTCGCCGGTGAGGTGCCGAAGCTGAAATTGGGCTTCGGCTTGGACGAACCAGACTTCGGCCTGGGCCTCCCAAAATTCGGGAAGTTTAATCGACATTGCGTTGTTGTTTGCCATTGCAATGGCGTCGTGTTCGGAAGGATCGCTATGGCAGATCCAACGTCGAGGTCACCATATGAAGCGCGATGAAGCGCGATGCTGCGCGCGCTAATGCTTACGCAAGGAGCAAGCGGACAACGCAGTTCATAAAAGAGTCTTTATTGAAAGTACTCAAACTGCAGCACTGAGCTGCTCCGGGCTGCGCGCCCCGTGTATATCTTGAGGCCACGCCTCTCTCTGGGGCGTGGCCGCCGCCCAGTTGGTGCGCGGAATGATGTCACCACGCCAGTGGGCTTTCGTGTCCGCCACAAGAGTACCACATCATGATCGGTCAGCGTGACTGTGAACCGAGGTCAATATACATGGACATATTGCCGTTCTGCTTGCGTGTGTACCCAGGACAAAGGAAAATAGTCGTTTCATAATAACTCAGAGCTTCCCCCTCCTTTCAGCTGATTTCTGGGGATAACACACAATTGTGGTGCTAACTCTGCTTCCAAGCATGGCTGCCTCAGCTTCAGCACATTGAGGTGCTATTCCTTTTTCCAGAGATGAGGTGTGAAAATACATGGAACTGTGGGTAATCGCTAGGGCTACCGACCAAATGAGTATCTTAGGTATTCGGCAGGAGAGTTCAATGGCAGATCAACATATCATACAGCAGTTGAGATGTTATTCATAATCTTTCATATTACATTTACACTCCACCTTGCCCAATACTACCCAGACTCAAAACAAAGCACTGATGGACATCATGAGTTGGTATAGCATGTCGACATAAACAACATATATGAAGATTACATTGGGTGGAAACAACTTGGGGAAAAGGTATCACATGTGAAGGCGTTCATCAACTTTTAGCAATAACTGAAAAAAAATTACTACAGATATCAACACAATCAGGATGAGACTCAATCGTGCAGACTGCCAAGCATGGCTGGACAAACGCAGGTTGGGCATGGGGACAGCTGTAGCGTCGAGGCATGGATGGATGGCTGACTACGGACCTGGAAATGGACATCTATGGATGGTGGATGGCAGCGATCGACACCGGCCTGTATGGCTGCGACAACCTTCAAAGGGATCTTGGGACGACGAGGAGCGGCAGTGGCGATAGCGGTATAGGTTGGGACACTGGGGGTGGTGGTGTCCAACGATCCCAGGTATACTCCAGGTCAGAATCAGACTCCAAGGGATGAGATTGGCAGATCACGCTGGTGGGAGAAGGATGAATGAGAGCCAGAACCTGGCAACATTTGTCCAGGTGAACCCCATTGGCGGATGAATGCGGCAGTGCCAGTTCGCTGAGATGGACCTCATCGTGTTCTCACTCCATCGGATCACACACAGCACGCCGTTTCTGTGAATAGACAAATGTCACCATTTTCATGGAGTATCCGAAAAAGAAGCCTTCTTATTCAAATCGAACTAGGCTCGTCCTAGTGAGCTCTTCCCCATTGCCACATGTCATATACCCTTAGTATATGTCTGTACCTACAACATAACACAACCCCTTTACCCACAAACAGCGTCATGTCACCACATGGTCGTTATCAAATGGCATCCCAAGGTTACTCCCAATCCCCCTCCTACTGTTTAATAATGGCTGCTTGTAATGCAGCGAATCATCAAGAGGAGGAGCAATTTAGCATCTCCATCTGCTTTACCCAAATGAGATAACCTTAATAATTAAAATATGTCTCCACTTTATTTTCAATATTCCCAACAGTAGCATGTTTTTTTTTTTTTTCTAGCCATGTATCCTGCCGTACTCTTCAACCTTTTGGGAAATACACACACCCATGCAATATGCACCCTTAATTGCGTCTGCAATGCCATTGTTGCCATATCAAGGTTGGTGTTATTTCCATAATGTCTGTTCACCAATTTTCGTCCACAAACTTTTGAGAAATACAGACGATGTCCACATTGAGACCAACATTTTGTCCCACAATAGATTATCCAGATTTTATCCATCTGGTCTGTAATTGTTAGAACTAGCGTGACTCGGCGCGCTCCGCGCGCCTCACCACACGTCATTTCAGTGGGGTCGGCATCTTTGACCATTTCGGTGTCTTTTGGGTTTCATGTTGTTTTGGGTCTTCAGGGCCATTTGGATCTTCAGGGTCTTTTGGATCCTCTGGGCCTTTAAGGGTATTTTGGGTCTTTGAGGTGTTTTGGGTCTTCAGGGTCTTTTGGGTCATTGGTGTCTTCAGGGGCTTTTGGGTCTTAAGGGTATTTTGGTTCTTCTTGGTATTTAAGGGTCTTTTGGTCTTTTTGGGTCTTCCTGTCTTTTTGGGTCTTTTGGGTCTTTGAGGTATTTTGGGTCTTCGGGGTCTTTTTGGTCTTCGGAGCCTTTTGGGTCTTTGTGGTCTTTTGGGTCTTTGTGGTCTTTTTGGTCTTCAGGGTCTTTTTCGTCTTCGGGTTGTTTTTGGGTCTTCGGATTGTTTTGGGTCATCGGGGTGATTTGGGTCTTCGGGGTGATTTGGGTCTTCGGGGTGTTTTGGGTCTTCGGGGTGTTTTGGGTCTTTGGGGTGTTTTGGGTCTTTGGGGTGTTTTGGGTCTTTGGGGTGTTTTGGGTCTTTGGGGTGTTTTGGGTCTTCGAGGTGTTTTGGGTCTTCGGGGTGTTTTGGGTCTTCGGGGTGTTTTGGGTCTTCGGGGTGTTTTGGGTCTTCGGGGTGTTTTGGGTCTTTGGGGTGTTTTGGGTCTTCGGGGTGTTTTGGGTCTTCGGGGTGTTTTGGGTCTTCGGGGTGTTTTGGGTCTTCGGGGTGTTTTGGGTCTTCGGGGTGTTTTGGGTCTTCGGTGTGTTTTGGGTCGTCGGGGTGTTTTGGGTCTTCGGGGTGTTTTGGGTCTTCGGTGTGTTTTGGGTCTTCGGGGCGTTTTGGGTCTTCGGGGCGTTTTGGGTCTTCGGGGCGTTTTGGGTCTTCGGGGCGTTTTGGGTCTTCGGGGCGTTTTGGGTCTTCGGGGCGTTTTGGGTCTTCGGGGTATTTTGGGTCTTCGGGGTGTTTTGGGTCTTCGGGGTGTTTTGGGTCGTAATACCTCATTTTGGTGTCGTTCTGGTGTACAGCAGTGGTGTTTTACCTGTTTACACCTGTCGTAATACCTCCAGACACCTACCTTTCAAGACCAGTTGGTGTGTCCAACTTACTGGAGATGTCGGCACCTGTTGGAGCTCCATTATGTCAGGCTCTTTGACTTCTCCTGTTACCAACTCAGAACAGTTTCATGTGATTAAACCATATTCACACCAGAAGACGCTCGGTCGACGGGCATCGGCTCCTCCAGTGTCCCAGTTCCCCACACGCGAAACACAGGTCGTTGTCATCCTCTGTTTTCTTCGCCCTTTCTCTCCAATCTCTTCCTTGCCACTCAGGCCTTCGATTTATCTTTTGAGTCGAAGGAAAACCTTCTGCGCTGATTTGCAGGCAATAAGTCTTGGTTCTGCAGATGCATTAACTTTTCGGCATTTGTCGCATTATTTCTTGCCTGCATTCGCTGGTGATGCAAGGCATAAGTCTATATTTCTTGTATCGGCTTTCCTTCCCAAGCAACACACTGTTTTTCTACTTCTCCCGCAATTTGAGCAAGAGTCAATTCATAAAGAGGAGTCGTAAAGCATTGTTTGCCTGTTCCTCCGGTATTCCTGAATGTAGGCGGAACACTTCTCGCAGTCTGCCCAAATATTCAGAGGGATCTTCAACGGTCTTTTGTTTGCATGTAACCACCCTATTCCAATCGGTTACTGGTGGTGGTAGGTTTTTCACCCTTCAGCCCAAATTTGGCTAAGGGGTATTGTCGTCTGGGCGTCCGGCGTCCGTCAACTTTTGGTTTCCGTCAATTTCGAGCAGAACGGCTTGTCCGATTAAATCCATTTTTGCAATGTGTGTTGGGGTTGAGTAGAGGATGGTTCATGGGCGCGCTGCGATTTTCAATATGGCCGCCACGGCAGCCATCTTGAAATTGGTCTCCATCAATTTCAAGCAGAACGGCTTGTCCGATTAAATCCATTTTTGCAGTGTGTGTTGGGGTTGAGAAGAGGAAGGTTCCTTTCGAAAATGGGCACGCTGCGATTTTCAATATGGCCGCCACGGCAACCATCTTGAAATTGGTTTCCACCATGCATGGGCTGAGGGGTTACGCCCGCTTTGTGGTGCTATTTATTATA
Organism: Myxine glutinosa; assembly: GCF_964187855.1. Taxonomy (NCBI): domain Eukaryota; kingdom Metazoa; phylum Chordata; class Myxini; order Myxiniformes; family Myxinidae; genus Myxine; species Myxine glutinosa. The sequence continues at coordinate 121,345 of NW_027617386.1, forward strand.
TGTTGTAACAAGCGAGCTATCTGTGCTTGTGCTTCATCCTTGGTCAAGTCGACCAATTCAGGTACCGGTGTCCTCCAGATGGCCTCCGACTTTAGTTTAAGTCGCAATGTGGGAGGAATTATCCACTTCAGGAGTATTTCCATGTCTCTGACAGGTGGTAGCTGAGTTTCCACAATCAATTGTAACTCATTTGCAAATCGAAGTGGATCCGTTTTGATCGACAGCATAGTGTTCTATATGTCCCGAAGTTCGTGAATCTGCCAGGGTCTGTACATATGCTCTTTATGATCTACCTGAGCTCCTGGGAATTCTTTCTGAGGTAAATTAGTGACATGGGGGGAGAAAAAGGAGAAATAGCCCCAGTCATCGTGCCAAAGTTATTCTTTCTCGGAGTCACGTTTTGAGAAGCTGGCGGCATCTGTGGAGCAGGCCCAGTACTTCTCAAATGATGGGTGTGGGTGGAAAGAGCTGGTTCTTGTTTAGCTTGGAGTTTTCCTCCCTCATCAAGATCAACCAATAGTCCCTCCTCTTGACCCACTGGAACCACTCCTGGTCTCTGCTCACATTTGATAAGCACATGTGATAAGCTCACATTTCCAATCCCATCTTGGGGGCTAGCAGCAGCTGCCCTAGCTCGGTTTCTAGTACAGTTCCGGGTGCTACCATGGATGTATCATGAATGACAGGTGATTGTTCCCGAACCCCAGGTTGATTATAAGGAGGGGCCTCTTGTGGGGTGGAGGAGTTTCTTCCTCATATCTCGTTATCTCATATACCTTTGCCTGAGGGTACAATTTGTGAGTGAGTGCGGAACATGGACCTTCTTTTCCCATTTTGAGGGGCATTTGCATGGTTACCTTTCCCAGGTGATCCTGCACCTCTTTTACTTGCTTCTTTAAGTCTCCCATTTTTATTGCTGTTCTCTGTCTATGGTCATGTTCTGTGCTCTGTCTTCTAATTACCTTCGCAAAAGCGGAAGGTTATGTTTTGATCGCTGTGTATTT
>NW_027617387.1:0-122155 GCF_964187855.1 Myxine glutinosa
CAAAACCACTTTCCACAGTCGTGCTAATGTTGAAAACCACTTTTCGCAATTGGGTTGGTGTTGCAAAACCAATTGTCGCACTCGTGCTAGTGTTGTAAACCATTATTCGCATTTGTGTTAGTGTTGCAAAAAACAATTTCCACACTTCTGCTGCCATTGAAAACCACTTTAGGCACTCTTGCTTGTGTTGAAAACCACTTTTCGCACATGGTTTAGAATTGTAAAACCATTTTCCGCGCTCGTGCTGGTGTTGAAAACCACTTATCACACTTGTGTTAGTGTTGCAAAACCACTTTTCGCACTCGTGCTCGTGTTGCAAAGCCACTTTTCGCACTTGTGTTAGTGTTGAAAAACCACTTTTCGCACTTGTGTTGGTGCAGGAAACCACTTTTGCACTTGTATTAGTGTGGAAAAACCACTTTTCGCACTTGTGTTAGTGTTGAAAAACCACTTTTCGCACTTGTGTTAGTGTTGAAAAACCACTTTTCGCACTTGTGTTGGTGCAGGAAACCACTTTTGTACTTGTATTAGTGTGGAAAAAACACTTTTTGCACTTGTGATAGTGTTGAAAAACCACTTTTCGCACATGTGTTGGTGCAGGAAACCACTTTTGCACTTGTATTAGTGTGGAAAAACCACTTTTCGCGCTTGTGTTAGTGTTGAAAAACCACTTTTCGCACTTGTGTTAGTGTTGAAAAACCACTTTTCGCACTTGTGTTAGTGTTGAAAAACCACTTTTCGCAATTGTGTTGGTGCAGGAAACCACTTTTGCACTTGTATTAGTGTGGAAAAAACACTTTTTGCACTTGTGATAGTGTTGAAAAACCACTTTTCGCACTTGTGTTAGTGTTGAAAAACCACTTTTCGCACTTGTGTTGGTGCAGGAAACCACTTTTGCACTTGTATTTGTGTGGAAAAAACACTTTTTGCACTTGTGATAGTGTTGAAAAACCACTTTTCGCACTTGTGTTAGTGTTGAAAAACCACTTTTCGCACATGTGTTGGTGCAGGAAACCACTTTTGCACTTGTATTAGTGTGGAAAAACCACTTTTCACGCTTGTGTTAGTGTTGAAAAACCACTTTTCGCACTTGTGTTAGTGTTGAAAAACCACTTTTCGCACTTGTGTTAGTGTTGAAAAACCACTTTTCGCAATTGTGTTGGTGCAGGAAACCACTTTTGCACTTGTATTAGTGTGGAAAAAAACACTTTTTGCACTTGTGATAGTGTTGAAAAACCACTTTTCGCACTTGTGTTAGTGTTGAAAAACCACTTTTTGCACTTGTGTTAGTGTTGAAAAACCACTTTTCGCACTTGTGTTGGTGCAGGAAACCACTTTTGCAATTGTATTAGTGTGGAAAAAAACACTTTTTGCACTTGTGATAGTGTTGAAAAACCACTTTTCGCACTTGTGTTAGTGTTGAAAAACCACTTTTCGCACTTGTGTTAGTGTTGAAAAACCACTTTTCGCACTTGTGTTGGTGCAGGAAACCACTTTTGCACTTGTATTAGTGTGGAAAAAACACTTTTCGCACTTGTGTTAGTGTTGAAAAACCACTTTTCGCACTTGTGATAGTGTTGAAAAACCACTTTTCGCACTTGTGTTGGTGCAGGAAACCACTTTTGCACTTGTATTAGTGTGGAAAAAACACTTTTTGCACTTGTGATAGTGTTGAAAAACCACTTTTTCGCACTTGTGATAGTGTTGAAAAACCACTTTTCGCACTTGTGTTAGTGTGACAAACCACTTTTCGCACTTGTGTTGGTGCAGGAAACCACTTTTGCACTTGTATTAGTGTGGAAAAAACACTTTTCGCACTTGTGTTAGTGTTGAAAACCCACTTTTCGCACTTGTGTTCGTGTTGGAAAACCACTTTTCGCACTTGTGTTGGTGCAGGAAACACTTTTGCACTTGTATTAGTGTGGAAAAAACACTTTTTGCACTTGTGATAGTGTTGAAAAACCACTTTTCGCACTTGTGTTAGTGTTGAAAAACCACTTTTCGCACTTGTGTTGGTGCAGGAAACCACTTTTGCACTTGTATTAGTGTAGGAAAAACACTTTTTGCACTTGTGACAGTGTTGAAAAACCACTTTTCGCACTTGTGTTAGTGTTGAAAAACCACTTTTCGCACTTGTGTAGGTGCAGGAAACCACTTTTGCACTTGTATTAGTGTGGAAAAAACACTTTTTGCACTTGTGATAGTGTTGAAAAACCACTTTTCGCACTTGTGTTAGTGTTGAAGAACCACTTTTCGCACTTGTGTTAGTGTTGAAAAACCACTTTTCGCACTTGTGTTGGTGCAGGAAACCACTTTTGCACTTGTATTAGTGTGGAAAAAAACACTTTTTGCACTTGTGACAGTGTTGAAAAACCACTTTTCGCACTTGTGTTTAGTGTTGAAAAACCACTTTTCGCACTTGTGTTGGTGCAGGAAACCACTTTTGCACTTGTATTAGTGTGGAAAAACACTTTTCGCACTTGTGTTGGTGCAGGAAACCACTTTTGCACTTGTATTAGTGTGGAAAAACCACTTTTCGCACTTGTGTTAGTGTTGAAAAACCACTTTTCGCACTTGTGTTAGTGTTGAAAAACCACTTTTCGCACTTGTGTTGGTGCAGGAAACCACTTTTGTACTTGTATTAGTGTGGAAAAAACACTTTTTGCACTTGTGATAGTGTTGAAAAACCACTTTTCGCACTTGGTGTTAGTGTTGAAAACCACTTTTTCGCACTTGTGTTGGTGCAGGAAACCACTTTTGCACTTGTATTTGTGTGGAAAAAACACTTTTTGCACTTGTGCTAGTGTTGAAAAAACCACTTTTCGCACTTGTGTTAGTGTTGAAAAACCACTTTTCGCACATGTGTTGGTGCAGGAACCACTTTTGCACTTGTATTAGTGTGGAAAAACCACTTTTCGCGCTTGTGTTAGTGTTGAAAAACACTTTTCGCACTTGTGTTAGTGTTGAAAAACCACTTTTCGCACTTGTGTTAGTGTTGAAAAACCACTTTTCGCAATTGTGTTGGTGCAGGAAACCACTTTTGCACTTGTATTAGTGTGGAAAAAACACTTTTTGCACTTGTGATAGTGTTGAAAAACCACTTTTCGCACTTGTGTTAGTGTTGAAAAACCACTTTTCGCACTTGTGTTGGTGCAGGAAACCACTTTTGCACTTGTATTTGTGTGGAAAAAACACTTTTTGCACTTGTGATAGTGTTGAAAAACCACTTTTCGCACTTGTGTTAGTGTTGAAAAACCACTTTTCGCACATGTGTTGGTGCAGGAAACCACTTTTGCACTTGTATTAGTGTGGAAAAACCACTTTTCGCGCTTGTGTTAGTGTTGAAAAACCACTTTTCGCACTTGTGTTAGTGTTGAAAAACCACTTTTCGCACTTGTGTTAGTGTTGAAAAACCACTTTTCGCACTTGTGTTGGTGCAGGAAACCACTTTTGCACTTGTATTAGTGTGGAAAAAACACTTTTTGCACTTGTGATAGTGTTGAAAAACCACTTTTCGCACTTGTGTTAGTGTTGAAAAACCACTTTTCGCACTTGTGTTGGTGCAGGAAACCACTTTTGCACTTGTATTAGTGTGGAAAAAACACTTTTTGCACTTGTGACAGTGTTGAAAAACCACTTTTCGCACTTGTGTTAGTGTTGAAAAACCACTTTTCGCACTTGTGTAGGTGCAGGAAACCACTTTTGCACTTGTATTAGTGTGGAAAAAACACTTTTTGCACTTGTGATAGTGTTGAAAAACCACTTTTCACACTTGTGTTAGTGTTGAAAAAACCACTTTTCGCACTTGTGTTAGTGTGAAAAACCACTTTTCGCACTTGTGTTGGTGCAGGAAACCACTTTTGCACTTGTATTAGTGTGGAAAAAACACTTTTTGCACTTGTGACAGTGTTGAAAAACCACTTTTCGCACTTGTGTTAGTGTTGAAAAACCACTTTTCGCACTTGTGTTGGTGCAGGAAACCACTTTTGCACTTGTATTAGTGTGGAAAAACCACTTTTCGCACTTGTGTTGGTGCAGGAAACCACTTTTGCACTTGTAGTAGTGTGGAAAAACCACTTTTCGCACTTGTGTTAGTGTTGAAAAACACTTTTCGCACTTGTGTTAGTGTTGAAAAACCACTTTTCGCACTTGTGTTGGTGCAGGAAACCACTTTTGTACTTGTATTAGTGTGGAAAAAACACTTTTTGCACTTGTGATAGTGTTGAAAAACCACTTTTCGCACTTGTGTTAGTGTTGAAAAACCACTTTTCGCACTTGTGTTGGTGCAGGAAACCACTTTTGCACTTGTATTTGTGTGGAAAAAACACTTTTTGCACTTGTGATAGTGTTGAAAAACCACTTTTCGCACTTGTGTTAGTGTTGAAAAACCACTTTCGCACATGTGTTGGTGCAGGAAACCACTTTTGCACTTGTATTAGTGTGGAAAAACCACTTTTCGCGCTTGTGTTAGTGTTGAAAAACCACTTTTCGCACTTGTGTTAGTGTTGAAAAACCACTTTTCGCACTTGTGTTAGTGTTGAAAAACCACTTTTCGCAATTGTGTTGGTGCAGGAAACCACTTTTGCACTTGTATTAGTGTGGAAAAAACACTTTTTGCACTTGTGATAGTGTTGAAAAACCACTTTCGCACTTGTGTTAGTGTTGAAAAACCACTTTTCGCACTTGTGTTGGTGCAGGAAACCACTTTTGCACTTGTATTTGTGTGGAAAAAACACTTTTTGCACTTGTGATAGTGTTGAAAAACCACTTTTCGCACTTGTGTTAGTGTTGAAAAACCACTTTTCGCACATGTGTTGGTGCAGGAAACCACTTTTGCACTTGTATTAGTGTGGAAAAACCACTTTTCGCGCTTGTGTTAGTGTTGAAAAACCACTTTTCGCACTTGTGTTAGTGTTGAAAAACCACTTTTCGCACTTGTGTTAGTGTTGAAAAACCACTTTTCGCAATTGTGTTGGTGCAGGAAACCACTTTTGCACTTGTATTAGTGTGGAAAAAACACTTTTTGCACTTGTGATAGTGTTGAAAAACCACTTTTCGCACTTGTGATAGTGTTGAAAAACCACTTTTCGCACTTGTGTTAGTGTTGAAAAACCACTTTTCGCACTTGTGTTGGTGCAGGAAACCACTTTTGCAATTGTATTAGTGTGGAAAAAACACTTTTTGCACTTGTGATAGTGTTGAAAAACCACTTTTCGCACTTGTGTTAGTGTTGAAAAACCACTTTTCGCACTTGTGTTAGTGTTGAAAAACCACTTTTCGCACTTGTGTTGGTGCAGGAAACCACTTTTGCACTTGTATTAGTGTGGAAAAAACACTTTTCGCACTTGTGTTAGTGTTGAAAAACCACTTTTCGCACTTGTGATAGTGTTGAAAAACCACTTTTCGCACTTGTGTTGGTGCAGGAAACCACTTTTGCACTTGTATTAGTGTGGAAAAAACACTTTTTGCACTTGTGATAGTGTTGAAAAACCACTTTTCGCACTTGTGATAGTGTTGAAAAACCACTTTTCGCACTTGTGTTGGTGCAGGAAACCACTTTTGCACTTGTATTAGTGTGGAAAAAACACTTTTTGCACTTGTGATAGTGTTGAAAAACCACTTTTCGCACTTGTGATAGTGTTGAAAAACCACTTTTCGCACTTGTGTTAGTGTTGAAAAACCACTTTTCGCACTTGTGTTGGTGCAGGAAACCACTTCTGCACTTGTATTAGTGTGGAAAAAACACTTTTTGCACTTGTGATAGTGTTGAAAAACCACTTTTCGCACTTGTGTTAGTGTTGAAAAACCACTTTTCGCACTTGTGTTAGTGTTGAAAAACCACTTTTCGCACTTGTGTTGGTGCAGGAAACCACTTTTGCACTTGTATTAGTGTGGAAAAAACACTTTTTGCACTTGTGACAGTGTTGAAAAACCACTTTTCGCACTTGTGTTAGTGTTGAAAAACCACTTTTCGCACTTGTGTTGGTGCAGGAAACCACTTTTGCACTTGTATTAGTGTGGAAAAAACACTTTTTGCACTTGTGATAGTGTTGAAAAACCACTTTTCGCACTTGTGCTAGTGTTGAAAAACCACTTTTCGCACTTGTGTTAGTGTTGAAAAACCACTTTTCGCACTTGTGTTGGTGCAGGAAACCACTTTTGCACTTGTATTAGTGTGGAAAAAACACTTTTTGCACTTGTGATAGTGTTGAAAATCCACTTTTCGCACTTGTGTTAGTGTTGAAAAACCACTTTTCGCACTTGTGTTAGTGTTGAAAAACCACTTTTCGCACTTGTGTTGGTGCAGGAAACCACTTTTGCACTTGTATTAGTGTGGAAAAAACACTTTTTGCACTTGTGATAGTGTTGAAAAACCACTTTTCACACTTGTGTTAGTGTTGAAAAACCACTTTTCGCACTTGTGTTGGTGCAGGAAACCACTTTTGCACTTGTATTAGTGTGGAAAAAACACTTTTCGCACTTGTGTTAGTGTTGAAAAACCACTTTTCGCACTTGTGTTAGCGTTGAAAAACCATTTTTCGCACTTGTGTTGGCGTTGAAAAACCACTTTTCGCACTTGTGTTGGTGCAGGAAACCACTTTTGCACTTGTATTAGTGTGGAAAAAACACTTTTTGCACTTGTGATAGTGTTGAAAAACCACTTTTCGCACTTGTGTTAGTGTTGAAAAACCACTTTTCGCACTTGTGTTGGTGCAGGAAACCACATTTGCACTTGTATTAGTGTGGAAAAACCACTTTTCGCACTTGTGTTAGTGTTGAAAAACCACTTTTCGCACTTGTGTTGGTGCAGGAAACCACTTTTGCACTTGTATTAGTGTGGAAAAAACACTTTTTGCACTTGTGACAGTGTTGAAAAACCACTTTTCGCACTTGTGTTAGTGTTGAAAAACCACTTTTCGCACTTGTGTTGGTGCAGGAAACCACTTTTGCACTTGTATTAGTGTGGAAAAAACACTTTTTGCACTTGTGATAGTGTTGAAAAACCACTTTTCGCACTTGTGTTAGTGTTGAAAAACCACTTTTCGCACTTGTGTTGGTGCAGGAAACCACTTTTGCACTTGTATTAGTGTGGAAAAAACACTTTTTGCACTTGTGACAGTGTTGAAAAACCACTTTTCGCACTTGTGTTAGTGTTGAAAAACCACTTTTCGCACTTGTGTTGGTGCAGGAAACCACTTTTGCACTTGTATTAGTGTGGAAAAAACACTTTTTGCACTTGTGATAGTGTTGAAAAACCACTTTTCGCACTTGTGCTAGTGTTGAAAAACCACTTTTCGCACTTGTGTTAGTGTTGAAAAACCACTTTTCGCACTTGTGTTGGTGCAGAAAACCACTTTTGCACTTGTATTAGTGTGGAAAAAACACTTTTTGCACTTGTGATAGTGTTGAAAATCCACTTTTCGCACTTGTGTTAGTGTTGAAAAACCACTTTTCGCACTTGTGTTAGTGTTGAAAAACCACTTTTCGCACTTGTGTTGGTGCAGGAAACCACTTTTGCACTTGTATTAGTGTGGAAAAAACACTTTTTGCACTTGTGATAGTGTTGAAAAACCACTTTTCACACTTGTGTTAGTGTTGAAAAACCACTTTTTGCACTTGTGTTGGTGCAGGAAACCACTTTTGCACTTTTGTATTAGTGTGGAAAAACCACTTTTCGCACTTGTGTTAGTGTTGAAAAACCACTTTTCGCACTTGTGTTGGTGCAGGAAACCACTTCTGCACTTGTATTAGTGTGGAAAAAACACTTTTTGCACTTGTGATAGTGTTGAAAAACCACTTTTCGCACTTGTGTTGGTGTTGAAAAACCACTTTTCGCACTTGTGTTGGTGCAGGAAACCACTTTTGCACTTGTATTAGTGTGGAAAAAACACTTTTTGCACTTGTGATAGTGTTGAAAAACCACTTTTCGCACTCGTGTTAGTGTTGAAAAACCACTTTTCGCACTTGTGTTGGTGCAGGAAACCACTTTTGCACTTGTATTAGTGTGGAAAAAACACTTTTTGCACTTGTGATAGTGTTGAAAAACCACTTTTCGCACTTGTGTTAGTGTTGAAAAACCACTTTTCGCACTTGTGTTAGTGCAGGAAACCACTTTTGCACTTGTATTAGTGTGGAAAAACCACTTTTCGCACTTGTGTTAGTGTTGAAAAACCACTTTTCGCACTTGTGTTAGTGTTGAAAAACCACTTTTCGCACTTGTGTTAGTGTTGAAAAACCACTTTTCGCACTTGTGTTGGTGCAGGAAACCACTTTTGCACTTGTATTAGTGTGGAAAAAACACTTTTTACACTTGTGATAGTGTTGAAAAACCACTTTTCGCACTTGTGTTAGTGTTGAAAAACCACTTTTCGCACTTGTGTTAGTGTTGAAAAACCACTTTTTGCACTTGTCTTAGTGTGGAAAAAACACTTTTTGCACTTGTGATAGTGTTGAAAAGCCACTTTTCGCACTTGTGTTAGTGTTGAAAAACCACTTTTCACACTTGTGTTGGTGCAGGAAACCACTTTTGCACTTGTATTAGTGTGGAAAAAACACTTTTTGCACTTGTGTTAGTGTTGAAAAACCACATTTCGCACTTGTGTTAGTGTTGAAAAACCACTTTTCGCACTTGTGTTGGTGCAGGAAACCACTTTTGCACTTGTATTAGTGTGGAAAAAACACTTTTTGCACTTGCGATAGTGTTGAAAATCCACTTTTCGCACTTGTGTTAGTGTTGAAAAACCACTTTTCGCACTTGTGTTAGTGTTGAAAAACCACTTTTCGCACTTGTGTTGGTGCAGGAAACCACTTTTGCACTTGTATTAGTGTGGAAAAAACACTTTTCGCACTTGTGTTAGTGTTGAAAAACCACTTTTCGCACTTGTGTTAGCGTTGAAAAACCACTTTTCGCACTTGTGTTGGCATTGAAAAACCACTTTTCGCACTTGTGTTGGTGCAGGAAACCACTTTTGCACTTGTATTAGTGTGGAAAAAACACTTTTTGCACTTGTGATAGTGTTGAAAAACCACTTTTCGCACTTGTGTTAGTGTTGAAAAACCACTTTTCGCACTTGTGTTGGTGCAGGAAACCACTTTTGCACTTGTATTAGTGTGGACAAACCACTTTTCGCACTTGTGTTAGTGTTGAAAAACCACTTTTCGCACTTGTGTTGGTGCAGGAAACCACTTCTGCACTTGTATTAGTGTGGAAAAAACACTTTTTGCACTTGTGATAGTGTTGAAAAACCACTTTTCGCACTTGTGTTGGTGTTGAAAAACCACTTTTCGCACTTGTGTTGGTGCAGGAAACCACTTCTGCACTTGTATTAGTGTGGAAAAAACACTTTTTGCACTTGTGATAGTGTTGAAAAACCACTTTTCGCACTCGTGTTAGTGTTGAAAAACCACTTTTCGCACTTGTGTTGGTGCAGGAAACCACTTTTGCACTTGTATTAGTGTGGAAAAAACACTTTTTGCACTTGTGATAGTGTTGAAAAACCACTTTTCGCACTTGTGTTAGTGTTGAAAAACCACTTTTCGCACTTGTGTTGGTGCAGGAAACCACTTTTGCACTTGTATTAGTGTGGAAAAACCACTTTTCGCACTTGTGTTAGTGTTGAAAAACCACTTTTCGCACTTGTGTTAGTGTTGAAAAACCACTTTTCGCACTTGTGTTAGTGTTGAAAAACCACTTTTCGCACTTGTGTTGATGCAGGAAACCACTTTTGCACTTGTATTAGTGTGGAAAAAACACTTTTTACACTTGTGATAGTGTTGAAAAACAACTTTTCGCACTTGTGTTAGTGTTGAAAAACCACTTTTCGCACTTGTGTTAGTGTTGAAAAACCACTTTTTGAACTTGTGTTGGTGCAGGAAACCACTTTTGCACTTGTCTTAGTGTGGAAAAAACACTTTTTGCACTTGTGATAGTGTTGAAAAGCCACTTTTCGCACTTGTGTTAGTGTTGAAAAACCACTTTTCACACTTGTGTTGGTGCAGGAAACCACTTTTGCACTTGTATTAGTGTGGAAAAAACACTTTTCGCACTTGTGTTAGTGTTGAAAAACCACATTTCGCACTTGTGTTAGTGTTGAAAAACCACTTTTCACACTTGTGTTGGTGCAGGAAACCACTTTTGCACTTGTATTAGTGTGGAAAAAACACTTTTTGCACTTGTGATAGTGTTGAAAAACCACTTTTCGCACTTGTGTTAGTGTTGAAAAACCACTTTTTGCACTTGTGTTAGTGTTGAAAAACGACTTTTCGCACTTGTGTTAGTGTTGAAAAACCACTTTTCGCACTTGTGTTGGTGCAGGAAACCACTTTTGCACTTGTATTAGTGTGGAAAAAACACTTTTTACACTTGTGATAGTGTTGAAAAACCACTTTTCGCACTTGTGTTAGTGTTGAAAAACCACTTTTCGCACTTGTGTTAGTGTTGAAAAACCACTTTTCGCACTTGTGTTGGTGCAGGAAACCACTTTTGCAATTGTATTAGTGTGGAAAAAACACTTTTTGCACTTGTGATATTGTTGAAAACCACTTTTCGCACTTGTGTTAGTGTTGAAAAACCACTTTTCGCACTTGTGTTAGTGTTGAAAAACCACTTTTCGCACTTGTGTTGGTGCAGGAAACCACTTTTGCACTTGTATTAGTGTGGATAAAAATTTTTTTTTGCACTTGTGATAGTGTTGAAAAACCACTTTTCGCACTTGTGTTAGTGTTGAAAAACCACTTTTCGCACTTGTGTTGGTGCAGGAAACCACTTTTGCACTTGTATTAGTGTGGAAAAAACACTTTTCGCACTTGTGTTAGTGTTGAAAAACCACTTTTCGCACTTGTGTTAGTGTTGAAAAACCACTTTTCGCACTTGTGTTGGTGCAGGAAACCACTTCTGCACTTATATTAGTGTGGAAAAAACACTTTTCGCACTTGTGTTAGTGTTGAAAAACCACTTTTCGCACTTGTGTTCGTGTTGAAAAACCACTTTTCGCACTTGTGTTGGTGCAGGAAACCACTTTTGCACTTGTATTAGTGTGGAAAAAACACTTTTTGCACTTGTGATAGTGTTGAAAAACCACTTTTCGCACTTGTGTTAGTGTTGAAAAACCACTTTTCGCACTTGTGTTGGTGCAGGAAACCACTTTTGCACTTGTATTAGTGTAGAGAAAACACTTTTTGCACTTGTGACAGTGTTGAAAAACCACTTTTCGCACTTGTGTTAGTGTTGAAAAACCACTTTTCGCACTTGTGTTGGTGCAGGAAACCACTTTTGCACTTGTATTAGTGTGGAAAAACCACTTTTCGCACTTGTGTTAGTGTTGAAAAACCACTTTTCGCACTTGTGTTAGTGTTGAAAAACCACTTTTCACACTTGTGTTAGTGTTGAAAAACCACTTTTCGCACTTGTGTTGGTGCAGGAAACCACTTTTGCACTTGTATTAGTGTGGAAAAAACACTTTTTGCACTTGTGATAGTGTTGAAAAACCACTTTTCGCACTTGTGTTAGTGTTGAAAAACACTTTTCGCACTTGTGTTAGTGTTGAAAAACCACTTTTCGCACTTGTGTTGGTGCAGGAAACCACTTTTGCACTTGTACTAGTGTGGAAAAAACACTTTTTGAACTTGTGATAGTGTTGAAAAACCACTTTTCGCACTTGTGTTAGTGTTGAAAAACCACTTTTCACACTTGTGATAGTGTTGAAAAACCACTTTTCGCACTTGTGTTAGTTGAAAAACCACTTTTCGCACTTGTGTTGGTGCAGGAAAGCACTTTTGCACTTGTATTAGTGTGGAAAAAACACTTTTTGCACTTGTGATAGTGTTGAAAAACCACTTTTCGCACTCGTGTTAGTGTTGAAAAACCACTTTTCGCACTTGTGTTGGTGCAGGAAAGCACTTTTGCACTTGTATTAGTGTGGAAAAAACACTTTTTGCACTTGTGATAGTGTTGAAAAACCACTTTTCGCACTTGTGTTGGTGTTGAAAAACCACTTTTCGCACTTGTGTTGGTGCAGGAAACCACTTTTGCACTTGTATTAGTGTGGAAAAACCACTTTTCGCACTTGTGTTAGTGTTGAAAAACCACTTTTCGCACTTGTGCTGGTGTTGAAAAACCACTTTTCGCACTTGTGTTAGTGTTGAAAAACCACTTTTCGCACTTGTGTTGGTGCAGGAAACCACTTTTGCACTTGTATTAGTGTGGAAAAAACACTTTTTGCACTTGTGATAGTGTTGAAAAACCACTTTTTGCACTTGTGTTAGTGTTGAAAAACCACTTTTCGCACTTGTGTTGGTGTTGAAAAACCACTTTTCGCACTTGTGTTGGTGCAGGAAACCACTTTTGCACTTGTATTAGTGTGGAAAAAACGCTTTTTGCACTTGTGATAGTGTTGAAAAACCACTTTTCGCACTTGTGTTAGTGTTGAAAAACCACTTTTCGCACTTGTGTTGGTGCAGGAAACCACTTTTGCACTTGTATTAGTGTGGAAAAACCACTTTTCGCACTTGTGTTAGTGTTGAAAAACCACTTTTCGCACTTGTGTTAGTGTTGAAAAACCACTTTTCGCACTTGTGTTAGTGTTGAAAAACCACTTTTCGCACTTGTGTTGGTGCAGGAAACCACTTTTGCACTTGTATTAGTGTGGAAAAAACACTTTTTACACTTGTGATAGTGTTGAAAAACCACTTTTCGCACTTGTGTTAGTGTTGAAAAACCACTTTTCGCACTTGTGTTAGTGTTGAAAAACCACTTTTTGAACTTGTGTTGGTGCAGGAAACCACTTTTGCACTTGTCTTAGTGTGGAAAAAACACTTTTTGCACTTGTGATAGTGTTGAAAAGCCACTTTTCGCACTTGTGTTAGTGTTGAAAAACCACTTTTCACACTTGTGTTGGTGCAGGAAACCACTTTTGCACTTGTATTAGTGTGGAAAAAACACTTTTCGCACTTGTGTTAGTGTTGAAAAACCACATTTCGCACTTGTGTTAGTGTTGTAAAACCACTTTTCACACTTGTGTTGGTGCAGGAAACCACTTTTGCACTTGTATTAGTGTGGAAAAAACACTTTTTGCACTTGTGATAGTGTTGAAAAACCACTTTTCGCACTTGTGTTAGTGTTGAAAAACCACTTTTTGCACTTGTGTTAGTGTTGAAAAACGACTTTTCGCACTTGTGTTAGTGTTGAAAAACCACTTTTCGCACTTGTGTTGGTGCAGGAAACCACTTTTGCACTTGTATTAGTGTGGAAAAAACACTTTTTACACTTGTGATAGTGTTGAAAAACCACTTTTCGCACTTGTGTTAGTGTTGAAAAACCACTTTTCGCACTTGTGTTAGTGTTGAAAAACCACTTTTCGCACTTGTGTTGGTGCAGGAAACCACTTTTGCAATTGTATTAGTGTGGAAAAAACACTTTTTGCACTTGTGATAGTGTTGAAAACCACTTTTCGCACTTGTGTTAGTGTTGAAAAACCACTTTTCGCACTTGTGTTAGTGTTGAAAAACCACTTTTCGCACTTGTGTTGGTGCAGGAAACCACTTTTGCACTTGTATTAGTGTGGAAAAAACACTTTTTGCACTTGTGATAGTGTTGAAAAACCACTTTTCGCACTTGTGTTAGTGTTGAAAAACCACTTTTCGCACTTGTGTTGGTGCAGGAAACCACTTTTGCACTTGTATTAGTGTGGAAAAAACACTTTTCGCACTTGTGTTAGTGTTGAAAAACCACTTTTCGCACTTGTGTTAGTGTTGAAAAACCACTTTTCGCACTTGTGTTGGTGCAGGAAACCACTTCTGCACTTATATTAGTGTGGAAAAAACACTTTTCGCACTTGTGTTAGTGTTGAAAAACCACTTTTCGCACTTGTGTTCGTGTTGAAAAACCACTTTTCGCACTTGTGTTGGTGCAGGAAACCACTTTTGCACTTGTATTAGTGTGGAAAAAACACTTTTTGCACTTGTGATAGTGTTGAAAAACCACTTTTCGCACTTGTGTTAGTGTTGAAAAACCACTTTTCGCACTTGTGTTGGTGCAGGAAACCACTTTTGCACTTGTATTAGTGTAGAGAAAACACTTTTTGCACTTGTGACAGTGTTGAAAAACCACTTTTCGCACTTGTGTTAGTGTTGAAAAACCACTTTTCGCACTTGTGTTGGTGCAGGAAACCACTTTTGCACTTGTATTAGTGTGGAAAAACCACTTTTCGCACTTGTGTTAGTGTTGAAAAACCACTTTTCGCACTTGTGTTAGTGTTGAAAAACCACTTTTCACACTTGTGTTAGTGTTGAAAAACCACTTTTCGCACTTGTGTTGGTGCAGGAAACCACTTTTGCACTTGTATTAGTGTGGAAAAAACACTTTTTGCACTTGTGATAGTGTTGAAAAACCACTTTTCGCACTTGTGTTAGTGTTGAAAAACACTTTTCGCACTTGTGTTAGTGTTGAAAAACCACTTTTCGCACTTGTGTTGGTGCAGGAAACCACTTTTGCACTTGTACTAGTGTGGAAAAAACACTTTTTGCACTTGTGATAGTGTTGAAAAACCACTTTTCGCACTTGTGTTAGTGTTGAAAAACCACTTTTCACACTTGTGTTAGTGTTGAAAAACCACTTTTCGCACTTGTGTTGGTGCAGGAAACCACTTTTGCACTTGTATTAGTGTGGAAAAAACACTTTTTGCACTTGTGATAGTGTTGAAAAACCACTTTTCGCACTTGTGTTAGTTGAAAAACCACTTTTCGCACTTGTGTTGGTGCAGGAAAGCACTTTTGCACTTGTATTAGTGTGGAAAAAAACACTTTTTGCACTTGTGATAGTGTTGAAAAACCACTTTTCGCACTCGTGTTAGTGTTGAAAAACCACTTTTCGCACTTGTGTTGGTGCAGGAAACCACTTTTGCACTTGTATTAGTGTGGAAAAAACACTTTTTGCACTTGTGATAGTGTTGAAAAACCACTTTTCGCACTTGTGTTGGTGTTGAAAAACCACTTTTCGCACTTGTGTTGGTGCAGGAAACCACTTTTGCACTTGTATTAGTGTGGAAAAACCACTTTTCGCACTTGTGTTAGTGTTGAAAAACCACTTTTCACACTTGTGTTGGTGCAGGAAACCACTTTTGCACTTGTATTAGTGTGGAAAAAACACTTTTCGCACTTGTGTTAGTGTTGAAAAACCACATTTCGCACTTGTGTTAGTGTTGAAAAACCACTTTTCACACTTGTGTTGGTGCAGGAAACCACTTTTGCACTTGTATTAGTGTGGAAAAAACACTTTTTGCACTTGTGATAGTGTTGAAAAACCACTTTTCGCACTTGTGTTAGTGTTGAAAAACCACTTTTTGCACTTGTGTTAGTGTTGAAAAACGACTTTTCGCACTTGTGTTAGTGTTGAAAAACCACTTTTCGCACTTGTGTTGGTGCAGGAAACCACTTTTGCACTTGTATTAGTGTGGAAAAAACACTTTTTACACTTGTGATAGTGTTGAAAAACCACTTTTCGCACTTGTGTTAGTGTTGAAAAACCACTTTTCGCACTTGTGTTAGTGTTGAAAAACCACTTTTCGCACTTGTGTTGGTGCAGGAAACCACTTTTGCAATTGTATTAGTGTGGAAAAAACACTTTTTGCACTTGTGATATTGTTGAAAACCACTTTTCGCACTTGTGTTAGTGTTGAAAAACCACTTTTCGCACTTGTGTTAGTGTTGAAAAACCACTTTTCGCACTTGTGTTGGTGCAGGAAACCACTTTTGCACTTGTATTAGTGTGGATAAAAATTTTTTTTTGCACTTGTGATAGTGTTGAAAAACCACTTTTCGCACTTGAGTTAGTGTTGAAAAACCACTTTTCGCACTTGTGTTGGTGCAGGAAACCACTTTTGCACTTGTATTAGTGTGGAAAAAACACTTTTCGCACTTGTGTTAGTGTTGAAAAACCACTTTTCGCACTTGTGTTAGTGTTGAAAAACCACTTTTCGCACTTGTGTTGGTGCAGGAAACCACTTCTGCACTTATATTAGTGTGGAAAAAACACTTTTCGCACTTGTGTTAGTGTTGAAAAACCACTTTTCGCACTTGTGTTCGTGTTGAAAAACCACTTTTCGCACTTGTGTTGGTGCAGGAAACCACTTTTGCACTTGTATTAGTGTGGAAAAAACACTTTTTGCACTTGTGATAGTGTTGAAAAACCACTTTTCGCACTTGTGTTAGTGTTGAAAAACCACTTTTCGCACTTGTGTTGGTGCAGGAAACCACTTTTGCACTTGTATTAGTGTAGAGAAAACATTTTTTGCACTTGTGACAGTGTTGAAAAACCACTTTTCGCACTTGTGTTAGTGTTGAAAAACCACTTTTCGCACTTGTGTTGGTGCAGGAAACCACTTTTGCACTTGTATTAGTGTGGAAAAACCACTTTTCGCACTTGTGTTAGTGTTGAAAAACCACTTTTCGCACTTGTGTTAGTGTTGAAAAACCACTTTTCACACTTGTGTTAGTGTTGAAAAACCACTTTTCGCACTTGTGTTGGTGCAGGAAACCACTTTTGCACTTGTATTAGTGTGGAAAAAACACTTTTTGCACTTGTGATAGTGTTGAAAAACCACTTTTCGCACTTGTGTTAGTGTTGAAAAACACTTTTCGCACTTGTGTTAGTGTTGAAAAACCACTTTTCGCACTTGTGTTGGTGCAGGAAACCACTTTTGCACTTGTACTAGTGTGGAAAAAACACTTTTTGCACTTGTGATAGTGTTGAAAAACCACTTTTCGCACTTGTGTTAGTGTTGAAAAACCACTTTTCACACTTGTGATAGTGTTGAAAAACCACTTTTCGCACTTGTGTTAGTTGAAAAACCACTTTTCGCACTTGTGTTGGTGCAGGAAAGCACTTTTGCACTTGTATTAGTGTGGAAAAAACACTTTTTGCACTTGTGATAGTGTTGAAAAACCACTTTTCGCACTTGTGTTGGTGTTGAAAAACCACTTTTCGCACTTGTGTTGGTGCAGGAAACCACTTTTGCAGTTGTATTAGTGTGGAAAAACCACTTTTCGCACTTGTGTTAGTGTTGAAAAACCACTTTTCGCACTTGTGTTAGTGTTGAAAAACCACTTTTCGCACTTGTGTTAGTGTTGAAAAACCACTTTTCGCACTTGTGTTGGTGCAGGAAACCACTTTTGCACTTGTATTAGTGTGGAAAAAACACTTTTTGCACTTGTGATAGTGTTGAAAAACCACTTTTTGCACTTGTGTTAGTGTTGAAAAACCACTTTTCGCACTTGTGTTGGTGTTGAAAAACCACTTTTCGCACTTGTGTTGGTGCAGGAAACCACTTTTGCACTTGTATTAGTGTGGAAAAAACGCTTTTTGCACTTGTGATAGTGTTGAAAAACCACTTTTCGCACTTGTGTTAGTGTTGAAAAACCACTTTTCGCACTTGTGTTGGTGCAGGAAACCACTTTTGCACTTGTATTAGTGTGGAAAAACCACTTTTCGCACTTGTGTTAGTGTTGAAAAACCACTTTTCGCACTTGTGTTAGTGTTGAAAAACCACTTTTCGCACTTGTGTTAGTGTTGAAAAACCACTTTTCGCACTTGTGTTGGTGCAGGAAACCACTTTTGCACTTGTATTAGTGTGGAAAAAACACTTTTTACACTTGTGATAGTGTTGAAAAACCACTTTTCGCACTTGTGTTAGTGTTGAAAAACCACTTTTCGCACTTGTGTTAGTGTTGAAAAACCACTTTTTGAACTTGTGTTGGTGCAGGAAACCACTTTTGCACTTGTCTTAGTGTGGAAAAAACACTTTTTGCACTTGTGATAGTGTTGAAAAGCCACTTTTCGCACTTGTGTTAGTGTTGAAAAACCACTTTTCACACTTGTGTTGGTGCAGGAAACCACTTTTGCACTTGTATTAGTGTGGAAAAAACACTTTTCGCACTTGTGTTAGTGTTGAAAAACCACATTTCGCACTTGTGTTAGTGTTGAAAAACCACTTTTCACACTTGTGTTGGTGCAGGAAACCACTTTTGCACTTGTATTAGTGTGGAAAAAACACTTTTTGCACTTGTGATAGTGTTGAAAAACCACTTTTCGCACTTGTGTTAGTGTTGAAAAACCACTTTTTGCACTTGTGTTAGTGTTGAAAAACGACTTTTCGCACTTGTGTTAGTGTTGAAAAACCACTTTTCGCACTTGTGTTGGTGCAGGAAACCACTTTTGCACTTGTATTAGTGTGGAAAAAACACTTTTTACACTTGTGATAGTGTTGAAAAACCACTTTTCGCACTTGTGTTAGTGTTGAAAAACCACTTTTCGCACTTGTGTTAGTGTTGAAAAACCACTTTTCGCACTTGTGTTGGTGCAGGAAACCACTTTTGCAATTGTATTAGTGTGGAAAAAACACTTTTTGCACTTGTGATAGTGTTGAAAACCACTTTTCGCACTTGTGTTAGTGTTGAAAAACCACTTTTCGCACTTGTGTTAGTGTTGAAAAACCACTTTTCGCACTTGTGTTGGTGCAGGAAACCACTTTTGCACTTGTATTAGTGTGGATAAAACACTTTTTGCACTTGTGATAGTGTTGAAAAACCACTTTTCGCACTTGTGTTAGTGTTGAAAAACCACTTTTCGCACTTGTGTTGGTGCAGGAAACCACTTTTGCACTTGTATTAGTGTGGAAAAAACACTTTTCGCACTTGTGTTAGTGTTGAAAAACCACTTTTCGCACTTGTGTTAGTGTTGAAAAACCACTTTTCGCACTTGTGTTGGTGCAGGAAACCACTTCTGCACTTATATTAGTGTGGAAAAAACACTTTTCGCACTTGTGTTAGTGTTGAAAAACCACTTTTCGCACTTGTGTTCGTGTTGAAAAACCACTTTTCGCACTTGTGTTGGTGCAGGAAACCACTTTTGCACTTGTATTAGTGTGGAAAAAACACTTTTTGCACTTGTGATAGTGTTGAAAAACCACTTTTCGCACTTGTGTTAGTGTTGAAAAACCACTTTTCGCACTTGTGTTGGTGCAGGAAACCACTTTTGCACTTGTATTAGTGTAGAGAAAACACTTTTTGCACTTGTGACAGTGTTGAAAAACCACTTTTCGCACTTGTGTTAGTGTTGAAAAACCACTTTTCGCACTTGTGTTGGTGCAGGAAACCACTTTTGCACTTGTATTAGTGTGGAAAAACCACTTTTCGCACTTGTGTTAGTGTTGAAAAACCACTTTTCGCACTTGTGTTAGTGTTGAAAAACCACTTTTCACACTTGTGTTAGTGTTGAAAAACCACTTTTCGCACTTGTGTTGGTGCAGGAAACCACTTTTGCACTTGTATTAGTGTGGAAAAAACACTTTTTGCACTTGTGATAGTGTTGAAAAACCACTTTTCGCACTTGTGTTAGTGTTGAAAAACACTTTTCGCACTTGTGTTAGTGTTGAAAAACCACTTTTCGCACTTGTGTTGGTGCAGGAAACCACTTTTGCACTTGTACTAGTGTGGAAAAAACACTTTTTGCACTTGTGATAGTGTTGAAAAACCACTTTTCGCACTTGTGTTAGTGTTGAAAAACCACTTTTCACACTTGTGTTAGTGTTGAAAAACCACTTTTCGCACTTGTGTTGGTGCAGGAAACCACTTTTGCACTTGTATTAGTGTGGAAAAAACACTTTTTGCACTTGTGATAGTGTTGAAAAACCACTTTTCGCACTTGTGTTAGTTGAAAAACCACTTTTCGCACTTGTGTTGGTGCAGGAAAGCACTTTTGCACTTGTATTAGTGTGGAAAAAACACTTTTTGCACTTGTGATAGTGTTGAAAAACCACTTTTCGCACTCGTGTTAGTGTTGAAAAACCACTTTTCGCACTTGTGTTGGTGCAGGAAACCACTTTTGCACTTGTATTAGTGTGGAAAAAACACTTTTTGCACTTGTGATAGTGTTGAAAAACCACTTTTCGCACTTGTGTTGGTGTTGAAAAACCACTTTTCGCACTTGTGTTGGTGCAGGAAACCACTTTTGCACTTGTATTAGTGTGGAAAAACCACTTTTCGCACTTGTGTTAGTGTTGAAAAACCACTTTTCGCACTTGTGTTAGTGTTGAAAAACCACTTTTCGCACTTGTGTTAGTGTTGAAAAACCACTTTTCGCACTTGTGTTGGTGCAGGAAACCACTTTTGCACTTGTATTAGTGTGGAAAAAACACTTTTTGCACTTGTGATAGTGTTGAAAAACCACTTTTTGCACTTGTGTTAGTGTTGAAAAACTACTTTTCGCACTTGTGTTAGTGTTGAAAAACCACTTTTCGCACTTGTGTTGGTGCAGGAAACCACTTTTGCACTTGTATTAGTGTGGAAAAAAACGCTTTTTGCACTTGTGATAGTGTTGAAAAACCACTTTTCGCACTTGTGTTAGTGTTGAAAAACCACTTTTCGCATTTGTGTTGGTGCAGGAAACCACTTTTGCACTTGTATTAGTGTGGGAAAAACACTTTTTGCACTTGTGATAGTGTTGAAAAACCACTTTTCGCACTTGTGTTAGTGTTGAAAAACCACTTTTCGCACTTGTGTTGGTGCAGGAAACCACTTTTGCACTTGTATTAGTGTGGAAAAAACACTTTTCGCACTTGTGTTAGTGTTGAAAAACCACTTTTTGCACTTGTGTTAGTGTTGAAAAACCACTTTTCGCACTTGTGTTGGTGCAGGAAACCACTTTTGCACTTGTATTAGTGTGGAAAAAACACTTTTTGCACTTGTGATAGTGTTGAAAAACCACTTTTCGCACTTGTGTTAGTGTTGAAAAACCACTTTTCGCACTTGTGTTGGTGCAGGAAACCACTTTTGCACTTGTATTAGTGTGGAAAAACCACTTTTTGCACTTGTGTTAGTGTTGAAAAACCACTTTTCGCACTTGTGTTAGTGTTGAAAAACCACTTTTCGCACTTGCGTTGGTGCAGGAAACCACTTCTGCACTTGTATTAGTGTGGAAAAAACACTTTTTGCACTTGTGATAGTGTTGAAAAACCACTTTTTGCACTTGTGTTAGTGTTGAAAAACCACTTTTCGCACTTGTGTTGGTGCAGGAAACCACTTTTGCACTTGTATTAGTGTGGAAAAAACACTTTTTGCACTTGTGATAGTGTTGAAAAACCACTTTTCGCACTTGTGTTAGTGTTGAAAAACCACTTTTCGCACATGTGTTAGTGTTGAAAAACCACTTTTTGCACTTGTGTTGGTGCAGGAAACCAATTTTGCACTTGTATTAGTGTGGAAAAAACACTTTTTGCACTTGTGATAGTGTTGAAAAGCCACTTTTCGCACTTGTGTTAGTGTTGAAAAACCACTTTTCACACTTGTGTTGGTGCAGGAAACCACTTTTGCACTTGTATTAGTGTGGAAAAAACACTTTTCGCACTTGTGTTAGTGTTGAAAAACCACTTTTCGCACTTGTGTTAGTGTTGAAAAACCACTTTTCACACTTGTGTTGGTGCAGGAAACCACATTTGCACTTGTATTAGTGTTGAAAAACCACTTTTCGCACTTGTGTTGGTGCAGGAAACCACTTTTGCAATTGTATTAGTGTGGAAAAAACACTTTTTGCACTTGTGATAGTGTTGAAAACCACTTTTCGCACTTGTGTTAGTGTTGAAAAACCACTTTTCGCACTTGTGTTAGTGTTGAAAAACCACTTTTCGCACTTGTGTTGGTGCAGGAAACCACTTTTGCACTTGTACTAGTGTGGAAAAAACACTTTTTGCACTTGTGATAGTGTTGAAAAACCACTTTTCGCACTTGTGTTAGTGTTGAAAAACCACTTTTCGCACTTGTGTTGGTGCAGGAAACCACTTTTGCACTTGTATTAGTGTGGAAAAAACACTTTTCGCACTTGTGTTAGTGTTGAAAAACCACTTTTCGCACTTGTGTTAGTGTTGAAAAACCACTTTTCGCACTCGTGTTAGTGTTGAAAAACCACTTTTCGCACTTGTGTTAGTGTTGAAAAACCACTTTTCGCACTTGTGTTGGTGCAGGAAACCACTTTTGCACTTGTATTAGTGTGGAAAAAACACTTTTCGCACTTGTGTTAGTGTTGAAAAACCACTTTTCGCACTTGTGTTAGTGTTGAAAAACCACTTTTCGCACTCGTGTTAGTGTTGAAAAACCACTTTTCGCACTTGTGTTAGTGTTGAAAAACCACTTTTCGCACTTGTGTTGGTGCAGGAAACCACTTTTGCACTTGTATTAGTGTGGAAAAAACACTTTTCGCACTTGTGTTAGTGTTGAAAAACCACTTTTCGCACTTGTGTTAGTGTTGAAAAACCACTTTTCGCACTCGTGTTAGTGTTGAAAAACCACTTTTCGCACTTGTGTTGGTGCAGGAAACCACTTTTGCACTTGTATTAGTGTGGAAAAAACACTTTTTGCACTTGTGATAGTGTTGAAAAACCACTTTTCGCACTTGTGTTGGTGTTGAAAAACCACTTTTCGCACTTGTGTTGGTGCAGGAAACCACTTTTGCACTTGTATTAGTGTGGAAAAAACACTTTTTGCACTTGTGATAGTGTTGAAAAACCACTTTTCGCACTTGTGTTAGTGTTGAAAAACCACTTTTCGCACTTGTGTTGGTGCAGGAAACCACTTTTGCACTTGTATTAGTGTGGAAAAAACACTTTTCGCACTTGTGTTAGTGTTGAAAAACCACTTTTCGCACTCGTGTTAGTGTTGAAAAACCACTTTTCGCACTTGTGTTGGTGCAGGAAACCACTTTTGCACTTGTATTAGTGTGGAAAAAACACTTTTTGCACTTGTGATAGTGTTGAAAAACCACTTTTCGCACTTGTGTTGGTGTTGAAAAACCACTTTTCGCACTTGTGTTGGTGCAGGAAACCACTTTTGCACTTGTATTAGTGTGGAAAAACCACTTTTCGCACTTGTGTTAGTGTTGAAAAACCACTTTTCGCACTTGTGTTAGTGTTGAAAAACCACTTTTCGCACTTGTGTTAGTGTTGAAAAACCACTTTTCGCACTTGTGTTGGTGCAGGAAACCACTTTTGCACTTGTATTAGTGTGGAAAAAACACTTTTTGCACTTGTGATAGTGTTGAAAAACCACTTTTTGCACTTGTGTTAGTGTTGAAAAACTACTTTTCGCACTTGTGTTAGTGTTGAAAAACCACTTTTCGCACTTGTGTTGGTGCAGGAAACCACTTTTGCACTTGTATTAGTGTGGAAAAAACGCTTTTTGCACTTGTGATAGTGTTGAAAAACCACTTTTCGCACTTGTGTTAGTGTTGAAAAACCACTTTTCGCATTTGTGTTGGTGCAGGAAACCACTTTTGCACTTGTATTAGTGTGGGAAAAACACTTTTTGCACTTGTGATAGTGTTGAAAAACCACTTTTCGCACTTGTGTTAGTGTTGAAAAACCACTTTTCGCACTTGTGTTGGTGCAGGAAACCACTTTTGCACTTGTATTAGTGTGGAAAAAACACTTTTCGCACTTGTGTTAGTGTTGAAAAACCACTTTTTGCACTTGTGTTAGTGTTGAAAAACCACTTTTCGCACTTGTGTTGGTGCAGGAAACCACTTTTGCACTTGTATTAGTGTGGAAAAAACACTTTTTGCACTTGTGATAGTGTTGAAAAACCACTTTTCGCACTTGTGTTAGTGTTGAAAAACCACTTTTCGCACTTGTGTTGGTGCAGGAAACCACTTTTGCACTTGTATTAGTGTGGAAAAACCACTTTTTGCACTTGTGTTAGTGTTGAAAAACCACTTTTCGCACTTGTGTTAGTGTTGAAAAACCACTTTTCGCACTTGCGTTGGTGCAGGAAACCACTTCTGCACTTGTATTAGTGTGGAAAAAACACTTTTTGCACTTGTGATAGTGTTGAAAAACCACTTTTTGCACTTGTGTTAGTGTTGAAAAACCACTTTTCGCACTTGTGTTGGTGCAGGAAACCACTTTTGCACTTGTATTAGTGTGGAAAAAACACTTTTTGCACTTGTGATAGTGTTGAAAAACCACTTTTCGCACTTGTGTTAGTGTTGAAAAACCACTTTTCGCACATGTGTTAGTGTTGAAAAACCACTTTTTGCACTTGTGTTGGTGCAGGAAACCAATTTTGCACTTGTATTAGTGTGGAAAAAACACTTTTTGCACTTGTGATAGTGTTGAAAAGCCACTTTTCGCACTTGTGTTAGTGTTGAAAAACCACTTTTCACACTTGTGTTGGTGCAGGAAACCACTTTTGCACTTGTATTAGTGTGGAAAAAACACTTTTCGCACTTGTGTTAGTGTTGAAAAACCACTTTTCGCACTTGTGTTAGTGTTGAAAAACCACTTTTCACACTTGTGTTGGTGCAGGAAACCACATTTGCACTTGTATTAGTGTGGAAAAAACACTTTTTGCACTTGTGATAGTGTTGAAAAACCACTTTTCGCACTTGTGTTAGTGTTGAAAAACCACTTTTTGCACTTGTGTTAGTGTTGAAAAACCACTTTTCGCACTTGTGTTAGTGTTGAAAAACCACTTTTCGCACTTGTGTTGGTGCAGGAAACCACTTTTGCACTTGTATTAGTGTGGAAAAAACACTTTTTGCACTTGTGATAGTGTTGAAAAAACACTTTTTGCACTTGTGATAGTGTTGAAAAACCACTTTTCGCACTTGTGTTAGTGTTGAAAAACCACTTTTCGCACTTGTGTTGGTGCAGGAAACCACTTTTGCACTTGTATTAGTGTGGAAAAAACACTTTTTGCACTTGTGACAGTGTTGAAAAACCACTTTTCGCACTTGTGTTAGTGTTGAAAAACCACTTTTCGCACTTGTGTTGGTGCAGGAAACCACTTTTGCACTTGTATTAGTGTGGAAAAAACACTTTTTGCACTTGTGATAGTGTTGAAAAACCACTTTTCGCACTTGTGTTAGTGTTGAAAAACCACTTTTCGCACTTGTGTTAGTGTTGAAAAACCACTTTTCGCACTTGTGTTGGTGCAGGAAACCACTTTTGCACTTGTATTAGTGTGGAAAAAACACTTTTTGCACTTGTGACAGTGTTGAAAAACCACTTTTCGCACTTGTGTTAGTGTTGAAAAACCACTTTTCGCACTTGTGTTGGTGCAGGAAACCAGTTTTGCACTTGTATTAGTGTGGAAAAAACACTTTTTGCACTTGTGATAGTGTTGAAAAACCACTTTTCGCACTTGTGCTAGTGTTGAAAAACCACTTTTCGCACTTGTGTTAGTGTTGAAAAACCACTTTTCGCACTTGTGTTGGTGCAGGAAACCACTTTTGCACTTGTATTAGTGTGGAAAAAACACTTTTTGCACTTGTGATAGTGTTGAAAATCCACTTTTCGCACTTGTGTTAGTGTTGAAAAACCACTTTTCGCACTTGTGTTAGTGTTGAAAAACCACTTTTCGCACTTGTGTTGGTGCAGGAAACCACTTTTGCACTTGTATTAGTGTGGAAAAAACACTTTTTGCACTTGTGATAGTGTTGAAAAACCACTTTTCACACTTGTGTTAGTGTTGAAAAACCACTTTTTGCACTTGTGTTGGTGCAGGAAACCACTTTTGCACTTGTATTAGTGTGGAAAAAACACTTTTCGCACTTGTGTTAGTGTTGAAAAACCACTTTTCGCACTTGTGTTAGCGTTGAAAAACCACTTTTCGCACTTGTGTTGGCATTGAAAAACCACTTTTCGCACTTGTGTTGGTGCAGGAAACCACTTTTGCACTTGTATTAGTGTGGAAAAAACACTTTTTGCACTTGTGATAGTGTTGAAAAACCACTTTTCGCACTAGTGTTAGTGTTGAAAAACCACTTTTCGCACTTGTGTTGGTGCAGGAAACCACTTTTGCACTTGTATTAGTGTGGAAAAACCACTTTTCGCACTTGTGTTAGTGTTGAAAAACCACTTTTCGCACTTGTGTTGGTGCAGGAAACCACTTCTGCACTTGTATTAGTGTGGAAAAAACACTTTTTGCACTTGTGATAGTGTTGAAAAACCACTTTTCGCACTTGTGTTGGTGTTGAAAAACCACTTTTCGCACTTGTGTTGGTGCAGGAAACCACTTTTGCACTTGTATTAGTGTGGAAAAACACTTTTTGCACTTGTGATAGTGTTGAAAAACCACTTTTCGCACTCGTGTTAGTGTTGAAAAACCACTTTTCGCACTTGTGTTGGTGCAGGAAACCACTTTTGCACTTGTATTAGTGTGGAAAAAACACTTTTTGCACTTGTGATAGTGTTGAAAAACCACTTTTCGCACTTGTGTTAGTGTTGAAAAACCACTTTTCGCACTTGTGTTGGTGCAGGAAACCACTTTTGCACTTGTATTAGTGTGGAAAAACCACTTTTCGCACTTGTGTTAGTGTTGAAAAACCACTTTTCGCACTTGTGTTAGTGTTGAAAAACCACTTTTCGCACTTGTGTTAGTGTTGAAAAACCACTTTTCGCACTTGTGTTGGTGCAGGAAACCACTTTTGCACTTGTATTAGTGTGGAAAAAACACTTTTTACACTTGTGATAGTGTTGAAAAACCACTTTTCGCACTTGTGTTAGTGTTGAAAAACCATTTTTCGCACTTGTGTTAGTGTTGAAAAACCACTTTTTGCACTTGTGTTGGTGCAGGAAACCACTTTTGCACTTGTCTTAGTGTGGAAAAAACACTTTTTGCACTTGTGATAGTGTTGAAAAGCCACTTTTCGCACTTGTGTTAGTGTTGAAAAACCACTTTTCACACTTGTGTTGGTGCAGGAAACCACTTTTGCACTTGTATTAGTGTGGAAAAAACACTTTTTACACTTGTGATAGTGTTGAAAAACCACTTTTCGCACTTGTGTTAGTGTTGAAAAACCACTTTTCGCACTTGTGTTAGTGTTGAAAAACCACTTTTCGCACTTGTGTTGGTGCAGGAAACCACTTTTGCAATTGTATTAGTGTGGAAAAAACACTTTTTGCACTTGTGATAGTGTTGAAAACCACTTTTCGCACTTGTGTTAGTGTTGAAAAACCACTTTTCGCACTTGTGTTAGTGTTGAAAAACCACTTTTCGCACTTGTGTTGGTGCAGGAAACCACTTTTGCACTTGTATTAGTGTGGAAAAAACACTTTTTGCACTTGTGATAGTGTTGAAAAACCACTTTTCGCACTTGTGTTAGTGTTGAAAAACCACTTTTCGCACTTGTGTTGGTGCAGGAAACCACTTTTGCACTTGTATTAGTGTGGAAAAAACACTTTTCGCACTTGTGTTAGTGTTGAAAAACCACTTTTCGCACTTGTGTTAGTGTTGAAAAACCACTTTTCGCACTTGTGTTGGTGCAGAAAACCACTTCTGCACTTATATTAGTGTGGAAAAAACACTTTTCGCACTTGTGTTAGTGTTGAAAAACCACTTTTCGCACTTGTGTTCGTGTTGAAAACCACTTTTCGCACTTGTGTTGGTGCAGGAAACCACTTTTGCACTTGTATTAGTGTGGAAAAAACACTTTTTGCACTTGTGATCGTGTTGAAAAACCACTTTTCGCACTTGTGTTAGTGTTGAAAAACCACTTTTCGCACTTGTGTTGGTGCAGGAAACCACTTTTGCACTTGTATTAGTGTAGAGAAAACACTTTTTGCACTTGTGACAGTGTTGAAAAACCACTTTTCGCACTTGTGTTAGTGTTGAAAAACCACTTTTCGCACTTGTGTTGGTGCAGGAAACCACTTTTGCACTTGTATTAGTGTGGAAAAACCACTTTTCGCACTTGTGTTAGTGTTGAAAAACCACTTTTCGCACTTGTGTTAGTGTTGAAAAACCACTTTTCACACTTGTGTTAGTGTTGAAAAACCACTTTTCGCACTTGTGTTGGTGCAGGAAACCACTTTTGCACTTGTATTAGTGTGGAAAAAACACTTTTTGCACTTGTGATAGTGTTGAAAAACCACTTTTCGCACTTGTGTTAGTGTTGAAAAACACTTTTCGCACTTGTGTTAGTGTTGAAAAACCACTTTTCGCACTTGTGTTGGTGCAGGAAACCACTTTTGCACTTGTACTAGTGTGGAAAAAACACTTTTTGCACTTGTGATAGTGTTGAAAAACCACTTTTCGCACTTGTGTTAGTGTTGAAAAACCACTTTTCACACTTGTGTTAGTGTTGAAAAACCACTTTTCGCACTTGTGTTGGTGCAGGAAACCACTTTTGCACTTGTATTAGTGTGGAAAAAACACTTTTTGCACTTGTGATAGTGTTGAAAAACCACTTTTCGCACTTGTGTTAGTTGAAAAACCACTTTTCGCACTTGTGTTGGTGCAGGAAAGCACTTTTGCACTTGTATTAGTGTGGAAAAAACACTTTTTGCACTTGTGATAGTGTTGAAAAACCACTTTTCGCACTCGTGTTAGTGTTGAAAAACCACTTTTCGCACTTGTGTTGGTGCAGGAAACCACTTTTGCACTTGTATTAGTGTGGAAAAAACACTTTTTGCACTTGTGATAGTGTTGAAAAACCACTTTTCGCACTTGTGTTGGTGTTGAAAAACCACTTTTCGCACTTGTGTTGGTGCAGGAAACCACTTTTGCACTTGTATTAGTGTGGAAAAACCACTTTTCGCACTTGTGTTAGTGTTGAAAAACCACTTTTCGCACTTGTGTTAGTGTTGAAAAACCACTTTTCGCACTTGTGTTAGTGTTGAAAAACCACTTTTCGCACTTGTGTTGGTGCAGGAAACCACTTTTGCACTTGTATTAGTGTGGAAAAACCACTTTTCGCACTTGTGTTAGTGTTGAAAAACCACTTTTCTCACTTGTGTTAGTGTTGAAAAACCACTTTTCGCACTTGTGTTAGTGTTGAAAAACCACTTTTCGCACTTGTGTTGGTGCAGGAAACCACTTTTGCACTTGTATTAGTGTGGAAAAAACACTTTTTGCACTTGTGATAGTGTTGAAAAACCACTTTTCGCACTTGTGTTAGTGTTGAAAAACCACTTTTCGCACTTGTGTTGGTGCAGGAAACCACTTTTGCACTTGTATTAGTGTGGAAAAAACACTTTTCGCACTTGTGTTAGTGTTGAAAAACCACTTTTCGCACTTGTGTTAGTGTTGAAAAACCACTTTTCGCACTTGCGTTGGTGCAGGAAACCACTTCTGCACTTGTATTAGTGTGGAAAAAACACTTTTTGCACTTGTGATAGTGTTGAAAAACCACTTTTCGCACTTGTGTTAGTGTTGAAAAACCACTTTTCGCACTTGTGTTGGTGCAGGAAACCACTTTTGCACTTGTATTAGTGTGGAAAAAACACTTTTTGCACTTGTGATAGTGTTGAAAAACCACTTTTCGCACTTGTGTTAGTGTTGAAAAACCACTTTTCACACATGTGTTAGTGTTGAAAAACCACTTTTTGCACTTGTGTTGGTGCAGGAAACCAATTTTGCACTTGTATTAGTGTGGAAAAAACACTTTTTGCACTTGTGATAGTGTTGAAAAGCCACTTTTCGCACTTGTGTTAGTGTTGAAAAACCACTTTTCACACTTGTGTTGGTGCAGGAAACCACTTTTGCACTTGTATTAGTGTGGAAAAAACACTTTTCGCACTTGTGTTAGTGTTGAAAAACCACTTTTCGCACTTGTGTTAGTGTTGAAAAACCACTTTTCACACTTGTGTTGGTGCAGGAAACCACATTTGCACTTGTATTAGTGTGGAAAAAACACTTTTTGCACTTGTGATAGTGTTGAAAAACCACTTTTCGCACTTGTGTTAGTGTTGAAAAACCACTTTTTGCACTTGTGTTAGTGTTGAAAAACCACTTTTCGCACTTGTGTTAGTGTTGAAAAACCACTTTTCGCACTTGTGTTGGTGCAGGAAACCACTTTTGCATTTGTATTAGTGTGGAAAAAACACTTTTCGCACTTGTGTTAGTGTTGAAAAACCACTTTTCGCACTTGTGTTAGTGTTGAAAAACCACTTTTCGCACTTGTGTTGGTGCAGGAAACCACTTCTGCACTTATATTAGTGTGGAAAAAACACTTTTCGAACTTGTGTTAGTGTTGAAAAACCACTTTTCGCACTTGTGTTCGTGTTGAAAAACCACTTTTCGCACTTGTGTTGGTGCAGGAAACCACTTTTGCAGTTGTATTAGTGTGGAAAAAACACTTTTTGCACTTGTGATAGTGTTGAAAAACCACTTTTCGCACTTGTGTTATTGTTGAAAAACCACTTTTCGCACTTGTGTTAGTGTTGAAAAACCACTTTTCACACTTGTGTTAGTGTTGAAAAACCACTTTTCGCACTTGTGTTGGTGCAGGAAACCACTTTTGCACTTGTATTAGTGTGGAAAAAACACTTTTTGCACTTGTGATAGTGTTGAAAAACCACTTTTCGCACTTGTGTTAGTGTTGAAAAACCACTTTTCGCACTTGTGTTGGTGCAGGAAAGCACTTTTGCACTTGTATTAGTGTGGAAAAAACACT
This sequence comes from Myxine glutinosa, assembly GCF_964187855.1. NCBI lineage: Eukaryota > Metazoa > Chordata > Myxini > Myxiniformes > Myxinidae > Myxine > Myxine glutinosa. The sequence goes on from NW_027617387.1 coordinate 30,437, forward strand.
TTTCGCACTTGTGATAGTGTTGCAAAACCACATTTCGCACTTGTGTTAGTGTTGAAAAACCACTTTTCGCACTTGTGTTGGTGCAGGAAACCACTTTTGCACTTGTATTAGTGTGGAAAAACCACTTTTCGCACTTGTGTTAGTGTTGAAAAACCACTTTTCGCACTTGTGTTAGTGTTGAAAAACCACTTTTCGCACTTGTGTTGGTGCAGGAAACCACTTCTGCACTTGTATTAGTGTGGAAAAAACACTTTTTGCACTTGTGATAGTGTTGAAAAACCACTTTTCGCACTTTTTTTGGTGTTGATAAACCACTTTTCGCACTTGTGTTGGTGCAGGAAACCACTTTTGCACTTGTATTAGTGTGGAAAAAACACTTTTTGCACTTGTGATAGTGTTGAAAAACCACTTTTCGCACTTGTGCTAGTGTTGAAAAACCACTTTTCGCACTTGTGTTGGTGCAGGAAACCACTTTTGCACTTGTATTAGTGTGGAAAAAACACTTTTTGCACTTGTGATAGTGTTGAAAAAACACTTTTTGCACTTGTGATAGTGTTGAAAAACCACTTTTCGCACTTGTGTTGGTGTTGAAAAACCACTTTTCGCACTTGTGTTGGTGCAGGAAACCACTTTTGCACTTGTATTAGTGTGGAAAAAACACTTTTTGCACTTGTGATAGTGTTGAAAAACCACTTTTCGCACTCGTGTTAGTGTTGAAAAACCACTTTTCGCACTTGTGTTGGTGCAGGAAACCACTTTTGCACTTGTATTAGTGTGGAAAAAACACTTTTTGCACTTGTGATAGTGTTGAAAAACCACTTTTCGCACTTGTGTTAGTGTTGAAAAACCACTTTTCGCACTTGTGTTGGTGCAGGAAACCACTTTTGCACTTGTATTAGTGTGGAAAAACCACTTTTCGCACTTGTGTTAGTGTTGAAAAACCACTTTTCGCACTTGTGTTAGTGTTGAAAAACCACTTTTCGCACTTGTGTTAGTGTTGAAAAACCACTTTTCGCACTTGTGTTGGTGCAGGAAACCACTTTTGCACTTGTATTAGTGTGGAAAAAACACTTTTTACACTTGTGATAGTGTTGAAAAACCACTTTTCGCACTTGTGTTAGTGTTGAAAAACCACTTTTCGCACTTGTGTTAGTGTTGAAAAACCACTTTTTGCACTTGTGTTGGTGCAGGAAACCACTTTTGCACTTGTCTTAGTGTGGAAAAAACACTTTTTGCACTTGTGATAGTGTTGAAAAGCCACTTTTCGCACTTGTGTTAGTGTTGAAAAACCACTTTTCACACTTGTGTTGGTGCAGGAAACCACTTTTGCACTTGTATTAGTGTGGAAAAAACACTTTTCGCACTTGTGTTAGTGTTGAAAAACCACATTTCGCACTTGTGTTAGTGTTGAAAAACCACATTTCACACTTGTGTTGGTGCAGGAAACCACTTTTGCACTTGTATTAGTGTGGAAAAAACACTTTTTGCACTTGTGATAGTGTTGAAAAACCACTTTTCGCACTTGTGTTAGTGTTGAAAAACCACTTTTTGCACTTGTGTTAGTGTTGAAAAACGACTTTTCGCACTTGTGTTAGTGTTGAAAAACCACTTTTCGCACTTGTGTTGGTGCAGGAAACCACTTTTGCACTTGTATTAGTGTGGAAAAAACACTTTTTACACTTGTGATAGTGTTGAAAAACCACTTTTCGCACTTGTGTTAGTGTTGAAAAACCACTTTTCGCACTTGTGTTAGTGTTGAAAAACCACTTTTCGCACTTGTGTTGGTGCAGGAAACCACTTTTGCAATTGTATTAGTGTGGAAAAAACACTTTTTGCACTTGTGATAGTGTTGAAAACCACTTTTCGCACTTGTGTTAGTGTTGAAAAACCACTTTTCGCACTTGTGTTAGTGTTGAAAAACCACTTTTCGCACTTGTGTTGGTGCAGGAAACCACTTTTGCACTTGTATTAGTGTGGAAAAAACACTTTTTGCACTTGTGATAGTGTTGAAAAACCACTTTTCGCACTTGTGTTAGTGTTGAAAAACCACTTTTCGCACTTGTGTTGGTGCAGGAAACCACTTTTGCACTTGTATTAGTGTGGAAAAAACACTTTTCGCACTTGTGTTAGTGTTGAAAAACCACTTTTCGCACTTGTGTTAGTGTTGAAAAACCACTTTTCGCACTTGTGTTGGTGCAGGAAACCACTTCTGCACTTATATTAGTGTGGAAAAAACACTTTTCGCACTTGTGTTAGTGTTGAAAAACCACTTTTCGCACTTGTGTTCGTGTTGAAAAACCACTTTTCGCACTTGTGTTGGTGCAGGAAACCACTTTTGCACTTGTATTAGTGTGGAAAAAACACTTTTTGCACTTGTGATAGTGTTGAAAAACCACTTTTCGCACTTGTGTTAGTGTTGAAAAACCACTTTTCGCACTTGTGTTGGTGCAGGAAACCACTTTTGCACTTGTATTAGTGTAGAGAAAACACTTTTTGCACTTGTGACAGTGTTGAAAAACCACTTTTCGCACTTGTGTTAGTGTTGAAAAACCACTTTTCGCACTTGTGTTGGTGCAGGAAACCACTTTTGCACTTGTATTAGTGTGGAAAAACCACTTTTCGCACTTGTGTTAGTGTTGAAAAACCACTTTTCGCACTTGTGTTAGTGTTGAAAAACCACTTTTCACACTTGTGTTAGTGTTGAAAAACCACTTTTCGCACTTGTGTTGGTGCAGGAAACCACTTTTGCACTTGTATTAGTGTGGAAAAAACACTTTTTGCACTTGTGATAGTGTTGAAAAACCACTTTTCGCACTTGTGTTAGTGTTGAAAAACACTTTTCGCACTTGTGTTAGTGTTGAAAAACCACTTTTCGCACTTGTGTTGGTGCAGGAAACCACTTTTGCACTTGTACTAGTGTGGAAAAAACACTTTTTGCACTTGTGATAGTGTTGAAAAACCACTTTTCGCACTTGTGTTAGTTGAAAAACCACTTTTCGCACTTGTGTTGGTGCAGGAAAGCACTTTTGCACTTGTATTAGTGTGGAAAAAACACTTTTTGCACTTGTGATAGTGTTGAAAAACCACTTTTCGCACTCGTGTTAGTGTTGAAAAACCACTTTTCGCACTTGTGTTGGTGCAGGAAACCACTTTTGCACTTGTATTAGTGTGGAAAAAACACTTTTTGCACTTGTGATAGTGTTGAAAAACCACTTTTCGCACTTGTGTTGGTGTTGAAAAACCACTTTTCGCACTTGTGTTGGTGCAGGAAACCACTTTTGCACTTGTATTAGTGTGGAAAAACCACTTTTCGCACTTGTGTTAGTGTTGAAAAACCACTTTTCGCACTTGTGTTAGTGTTGAAAAACCACTTTTCGCACTTGTGTTAGTGTTGAAAAACCACTTTTCGCACTTGTGTTGGTGCAGGAAACCACTTTTGCACTTGTATTAGTGTGGAAAAAACACTTTTTGCACTTGTGATAGTGTTGAAAAACCACTTTTTGCACTTGTGTTAGTGTTGAAAAACCACTTTTCGCACTTGTGTTAGTGTTGAAAAACCACTTTTCGCACTTGTGTTGGTGCAGGAAACCACTTTTGCACTTGTATTACTGTGGAAAAAACGCTTTTTGCACTTGTGATAGTGTTGAAAAACCACTTTTCGCACTTGTGTTAGTGTTGAAAAACCACTTTTCGCACTTGTGTTGGTGCAGGAAACCACTTTTGCACTTGTATTAGTGTGGAAAAAACACTTTTTGCACTTGTGATAGTGTTGAAAAACCACTTTTCGCACTTGTGTTAGTGTTGAAAAACCACTTTTCGCACTTGTGTTGGTGCAGGAAACCACTTTTGCACTTGTATTAGTGTGGAAAAAACACTTTTCGCACTTGTGTTAGTGTTGAAAAACCACTTTTTGCACTTGTGTTAGTGTTGAAAAACCACTTTTCGCACTTGTGTTGGTGCAGGAAACCACTTTTGCACTTGTATTAGTGTGGAAAAAACACTTTTTGCACTTGTGATAGTGTTGAAAAACCACTTTTCGCACTTGTGTTAGTGTTGAAAAACCACTTTTCGCACTTGTGTTGGTGCAGGAAACCACTTTTGCACTTGTATTAGTGTGGAAAAACCACTTTTTGCACTTGTGTTAGTGTTGAAACACCACTTTTCGCACTTGTGTTAGTGTTGAAAAACCACTTTTCGCACTTGCGTTGGTGCAGGAAACCACTTCTGCACTTGTATTAGTGTGGAAAAAACACTTTTTGCACTTGTGATAGTGTTGAAAAACCACTTTTCGCACTTGTGTTAGTGTTGAAAAACCACTTTTCGCACTTGTGTTGGTGCAGGAAACCACTTTTGCACTTGTATTAGTGTGGAAAAAACACTTTTTGCACTTGTGATAGTGTTGAAAAACCACTTTTCGCACTTGTGTTAGTGTTGAAAAACCACTTTTCGCACATGTGTTAGTGTTGAAAAACCACTTTTTGCACTTGTGTTGGTGCAGGAAACCAATTTTGCACTTGTATTAGTGTGGAAAAAACACTTTTTGCACTTGTGATAGTGTTGAAAAGCCACTTTTCGCACTTGTGTTAGTGTTGAAAAACCACTTTTCACACTTGTGTTGGTGCAGGAAACCACTTTTGCACTTGTATTAGTGTGGAAAAAACACTTTTTGCACTTGTGATAGTGTTGAAAAACCACTTTTCGCACTTGTGTTAGTGTTGAAAAACCACTTTTCGCACATGTGTTAGTGTTGAAAAACCACTTTTTGCACTTGTGTTGGTGCAGGAAACCAATTTTGCACTTGTATTAGTGTGGAAAAAACACTTTTTGCACTTGTGATAGTGTTGAAAAGCCACTTTTCGCACTTGTGTTAGTGTTGAAAAACCACTTTTCACACTTGTGTTGGTGCAGGAAACCACTTTTGCACTTGTATTAGTGTGGAAAAAACACTTTTCGCACTTGTGTTAGTGTTGAAAAACCACTTTTCGCACTTGTGTTAGTGTTGAAAAACCACTTTTCACACTTGTGTTGGTGCAGGAAACCACATTTGCACTTGTATTAGTGTGGAAAAAACACTTTTTGCACTTGTGATAGTGTTGAAAAACCACATTTCGCACTTGTGTTAGTGTTGAAAAACCACTTTTTGCACTTGTGTTAGTGTTGAAAAACCACTTTTCGCACTTGTGTTAGTGTTGAAAAACCACTTTTCGCACTTGTGTTGGTGCAGGAAACCACTTCTGCACTTATATTAGTGTGGAAAAAACACTTTTCGCACTTGTGTTAGTGTTGAAAAACCACTTTTCGCACTTGTGTTCATGTTGAAAAACCACTTTTCGCACTTGTGTTGGTGCAGGAAACCACTTTTGCACTTGTATTAGTGTGGAAAAAACACTTTTTGCACTTGTGATAGTGTTGAAAAACCACTTTTCGCACTTGTGTTATTGTTGAAAAACCACTTTTCGCACTTGTGTTAGTGTTGAAAAACCACTTTTCACACTTGTGTTAGTGTTGAAAAACCACTTTTCGCACTTGTGTTGGTGCAGGAAACCACTTTTGCACTTGTATTAGTGTGGAAAAAACACTTTTTGCACTTGTGATAGTGTTGAAAAACCACTTTTCGCACTTGTGTTAGTGTTGAAAAACCACTTTTCGCACTTGTGTTGGTGCAGGAAAGCACTTTTGCACTTGTATTAGTGTGGAAAAAACACTTTTCGCACTTGTGATAGTGTTGAAAAACCACATTTCGCACTTGTGTTAGTGTTGAAAAACCACTTTTCGCACTTGTGTTGGTGCAGGAAACCACTTTTGCACTTGTATTAGTGTGGAAAAACCACTTTTCGCACTTGTGTTAGTGTTGAAAAACCACTTTTCGCACTTGTGTTAGTGTTGAAAAACCACTTTTCGCACTTGTGTTGGTGCAGGAAACCACTTCTGCACTTGTATTAGTGTGGAAAAAACACTTTTTGCACTTGTGATAGTGTTGAAAAACCACTTTTCGCACTTGTGTTGGTGTTGATAAACCACTTTTCGCACTTGTGTTGGTGCAGGAAACCACTTTTGCACTTGTATTAGTGTGGAAAAAACACTTTTTGCACTTGTGATAGTGTTGAAAAACCACTTTTCGCACTTGTGCTAGTGTTGAAAAACCACTTTTCGCACTTGTGTTGGTGCAGGAAACCACTTTTGCACTTGTATTAGTGTGGAAAAAACACTTTTTGCACTTGTGATAGTGTTGAAAAAACACTTTTTGCACTTGTGATAGTGTTGAAAAACCACTTTTCGCACTTGTGTTGGTGTTGAAAAACCACTTTTCGCACTTGTGTTGGTGCAGGAAACCACTTTTGCACTTGTATTAGTGTGGAAAAAACACTTTTTGCACTTGTGATAGTGTTGAAAAACCACTTTTCGCACTCGTGTTAGTGTTGAAAAACCACTTTTCGCACTTGTGTTGGTGCAGGAAACCACTTTTGCACTTGTATTAGTGTGGAAAAAACACTTTTTGCACTTGTGATAGTGTTGAAAAACCACTTTTCGCACTTGTGTTAGTGTTGAAAAACCACTTTTCGCACTTGTGTTGGTGCAGGAAACCACTTTTGCACTTGTATTAGTGTGGAAAAACCACTTTTCGCACTTGTGTTAGTGTTGAAAAACCACTTTTCGCACTTGTGTTAGTGTTGAAAAACCACTTTTCGCACTTGTGTTAGTGTTGAAAAACCACTTTTCGCACTTGTGTTGGTGCAGGAAACCACTTTTGCACTTGTATTAGTGTGGAAAAAACACTTTTTACACTTGTGATAGTGTTGAAAAACCACTTTTCGCACTTGTGTTAGTGTTGAAAAACCACTTTTCGCACTTGTGTTAGTGTTGAAAAACCACTTTTTGCACTTGTGTTGGTGCAGGAAACCACTTTTGCACTTGTCTTAGTGTGGAAAAAACACTTTTTGCACTTGTGATAGTGTTGAAAAGCCACTTTTCGCACTTGTGTTAGTGTTGAAAAACCACTTTTCACACTTGTGTTGGTGCAGGAAACCACTTTTGCACTTGTATTAGTGTGGAAAAAACACTTTTCGCACTTGTGTTAGTGTTGAAAAACCACTTTTCGCACTTGTGTTAGTGTTGAAAAACCACTTTTCGCACTTGTGTTGGTGCAGGAAACCACTTTTGCACTTGTATTAGTGTGGAAAAAACACTTTTTGCACTTGTGATAGTGTTGAAAAACCACTTTTCGCACTTGTGTTAGTGTTGAAAAACCACTTTTCGCACTTGTGTTGGTGCAGGAAACCACTTTTGCACTTGTATTAGTGTGGAAAAAACACTTTTCGCACTTGTGTTAGTGTTGAAAAACCACTTTTCGCACTTGTGTTAGTGTTGAAAAACCACTTTTCGCACTTGTGTTGGTGCAGGAAAGCACTTTTGCACTTGTATTAGTGTGGAAAAAACACTTTTTGCACTTGTGATAGTGTTGAAAAACCACTTTTCGCACTCGTGTTAGTGTTGAAAAACCACTTTTCGCACTTGTGTTGGTGCAGGAAACCACTTTTGCACTTGTATTAGTGTGGAAAAAACACTTTTTGCACTTGTGATAGTGTTGAAAAACCACTTTTCGCACTTGTGTTGGTGTTGAAAAACCACTTTTCGCACTTGTGTTGGTGCAGGAAACCACTTTTGCACTTGTATTAGTGTGGAAAAACCACTTTTCGCACTTGTGTTAGTGTTGAAAAACCACTTTTCGCACTTGTGTTAGTGTTGAAAAACCACTTTTCGCACTTGTGTTAGTGTTGAAAAACCACTTTTCGCACTTGTGTTGGTGCAGGAAACCACTTTTGCACTTGTATTAGTGTGGAAAAAACACTTTTTGCACTTGTGATAGTGTTGAAAAACCACTTTTTGCACTTGTGTTAGTGTTGAAAAACCACTTTTCGCACTTGTGTTAGTGTTGAAAAACCACTTTTCGCACTTGTGTTGGTGCAGGAAACCACTTTTGCACTTGTATTAGTGTGGAAAAAACGCTTTTTGCACTTGTGATAGTGTTGAAAAACCACTTTTCGCACTTGTGTTAGTGTTGAAAAACCACTTTTCGCACTTGTGTTGGTGCAGGAAACCACTTTTGCACTTGTATTAGTGTGGAAAAAACACTTTTTGCACTTGTGATAGTGTTGAAAAACCACTTTTCGCACTTGTGTTAGTGTTGAAAAACCACTTTTCGCACTTGTGTTGGTGCAGGAAACCACTTTTGCACTTGTATTAGTGTGGAAAAAACACTTTTCGCACTTGTGTTAGTGTTGAAAAACCACTTTTCGCACTTGTGTTAGTGTTGAAAAACCACTTTTCGCACTTGCGTTGGTGCAGGAAACCACTTCTGCACTTGTATTAGTGTGGAAAAAACACTTTTTGCACTTGTGATAGTGTTGAAAAACCACTTTTCGCACTTGTGTTAGTGTTGAAAAACCACTTTTCGCACTTGTGTTGGTGCAGGAAACCACTTTTGCACTTGTATTAGTGTGGAAAAAACACTTTTTGCACTTGTGATAGTGTTGAAAAACCACTTTTCGCACTTGTGTTAGTGTTGAAAAACCACTTTTCACACATGTGTTAGTGTTGAAAAACCACTTTTTGCACTTGTGTTGGTGCAGGAAACCAATTTTGCACTTGTATTAGTGTGGAAAAAACACTTTTTGCACTTGTGATAGTGTTGAAAAGCCACTTTTCGCACTTGTGTTAGTGTTGAAAAACCACTTTTCACACTTGTGTTGGTGCAGGAAACCACTTTTGCACTTGTATTAGTGTGGAAAAAACACTTTTCGCACTTGTGTTAGTGTTGAAAAACCACTTTTCGCACTTGTGTTAGTGTTGAAAAACCACTTTTCACACTTGTGTTGGTGCAGGAAACCACATTTGCACTTGTATTAGTGTGGAAAAAACACTTTTTGCACTTGTGATAGTGTTGAAAAACCACTTTTCGCACTTGTGTTAGTGTTGAAAAACCACTTTTTGCACTTGTGTTAGTGTTGAAAAACCACTTTTCGCACTTGTGTTAGTGTTGAAAAACCACTTTTCGCACTTGTGTTGGTGCAGGAAACCACTTTTGCATTTGTATTAGTGTGGAAAAAACACTTTTCGCACTTGTGTTAGTGTTGAAAAACCACTTTTCGCACTTGTGTTAGTGTTGAAAAACCACTTTTCGCACTTGTGTTGGTGCAGGAAACCACTTCTGCACTTATATTAGTGTGGAAAAAACACTTTTCGAACTTGTGTTAGTGTTGAAAAACCACTTTTCGCACTTGTGTTCGTGTTGAAAAACCACTTTTCGCACTTGTGTTGGTGCAGGAAACCACTTTTGCAGTTGTATTAGTGTGGAAAAAACACTTTTTGCACTTGTGATAGTGTTGAAAAACCACTTTTCGCACTTGTGTTATTGTTGAAAAACCACTTTTCGCACTTGTGTTAGTGTTGAAAAACCACTTTTCACACTTGTGTTAGTGTTGAAAAACCACTTTTCGCACTTGTGTTGGTGCAGGAAACCACTTTTGCACTTGTATTAGTGTGGAAAAAACACTTTTTGCACTTGTGATAGTGTTGAAAAACCACTTTTCGCACTTGTGTTAGTGTTGAAAAACCACTTTTCGCACTTGTGTTGGTGCAGGAAAGCACTTTTGCACTTGTATTAGTGTGGAAAAAACACTTTTCGCACTTGTGATAGTGTTGAAAAACCACATTTCGCACTTGTGTTAGTGTTGAAAAACCACTTTTCGCACTTGTGTTGGTGCAGGAAACCACTTTTGCACTTGTATTAGTGTGGAAAAACCACTTTTCGCACTTGTGTTAGTGTTGAAAAACCACTTTTCGCACTTGTGTTAGTGTTGAAAAACCACTTTTCGCACTTGTGTTGGTGCAGGAAACCACTTCTGCACTTGTATTAGTGTGGAAAAAACACTTTTTGCACTTGTGATAGTGTTGAAAAACCACTTTTCGCACTTGTGTTGGTGTTGATAAACCACTTTTCGCACTTGTGTTGGTGCAGGAAACCACTTTTGCACTTGTATTAGTGTGGAAAAAACACTTTTTGCACTTGTGATAGTGTTGAAAAACCACTTTTCGCACTTGTGCTAGTGTTGAAAAACCACTTTTCGCACTTGTGTTGGTGCAGGAAACCACTTTTGCACTTGTATTAGTGTGGAAAAAACACTTTTTGCACTTGTGATAGTGTTGAAAAAACACTTTTTGCACTTGTGATAGTGTTGAAAAACCACTTTTCGCACTTGTGTTGGTGTTGAAAAACCACTTTTCGCACTTGTGTTGGTGCAGGAAACCACTTTTGCACTTGTATTAGTGTGGAAAAAACACTTTTTGCACTTGTGATAGTGTTGAAAAACCACTTTTCGCACTCGTGTTAGTGTTGAAAAACCACTTTTCGCACTTGTGTTGGTGCAGGAAACCACTTTTGCACTTGTATTAGTGTGGAAAAAACACTTTTTGCACTTGTGATAGTGTTGAAAAACCACTTTTCGCACTTGTGTTAGTGTTGAAAAACCACTTTTCGCACTTGTGTTGGTGCAGGAAACCACTTTTGCACTTGTATTAGTGTGGAAAAACCACTTTTCGCACTTGTGTTAGTGTTGAAAAACCACTTTTCGCACTTGTGTTAGTGTTGAAAAACCACTTTTCGCACTTGTGTTAGTGTTGAAAAACCACTTTTCGCACTTGTGTTGGTGCAGGAAACCACTTTTGCACTTGTATTAGTGTGGAAAAAACACTTTTTACACTTGTGATAGTGTTGAAAAACCACTTTTCGCACTTGTGTTAGTGTTGAAAAACCACTTTTCGCACTTGTGTTAGTGTTGAAAAACCACTTTTTGCACTTGTGTTGGTGCAGGAAACCACTTTTGCACTTGTCTTAGTGTGGAAAAAACACTTTTTGCACTTGTGATAGTGTTGAAAAGCCACTTTTCGCACTTGTGTTAGTGTTGAAAAACCACTTTTCACACTTGTGTTGGTGCAGGAAACCACTTTTGCACTTGTATTAGTGTGGAAAAAACACTTTTCGCACTTGTGTTAGTGTTGAAAAACCACATTTCGCACTTGTGTTAGTGTTGAAAAACCACATTTCACACTTGTGTTGGTGCAGGAAACCACTTTTGCACTTGTATTAGTGTGGAAAAAACACTTTTTGCACTTGTGATAGTGTTGAAAAACCACTTTTCGCACTTGTGTTAGTGTTGAAAAACCACTTTTTGCACTTGTGTTAGTGTTGAAAAACGACTTTTCGCACTTGTGTTAGTGTTGAAAAACCACTTTTCGCACTTGTGTTGGTGCAGGAAACCACTTTTGCACTTGTATTAGTGTGGAAAAAACACTTTTTACACTTGTGATAGTGTTGAAAAACCACTTTTCGCACTTGTGTTAGTGTTGAAAAACCACTTTTCGCACTTGTGTTAGTGTTGAAAAACCACTTTTCGCACTTGTGTTGGTGCAGGAAACCACTTTTGCAATTGTATTAGTGTGGAAAAAACACTTTTTGCACTTGTGATAGTGTTGAAAACCACTTTTCGCACTTGTGTTAGTGTTGAAAAACCACTTTTCGCACTTGTGTTAGTGTTGAAAAACCACTTTTCGCACTTGTGTTGGTGCAGGAAACCACTTTTGCACTTGTATTAGTGTGGAAAAAACACTTTTTGCACTTGTGATAGTGTTGAAAAACCACTTTTCGCACTTGTGTTAGTGTTGAAAAACCACTTTTCGCACTTGTGTTGGTGCAGGAAACCACTTTTGCACTTGTATTAGTGTGGAAAAAACACTTTTCGCACTTGTGTTAGTGTTGAAAAACCACTTTTCGCACTTGTGTTAGTGTTGAAAAACCACTTTTCGCACTTGTGTTGGTGCAGGAAACCACTTCTGCACTTATATTAGTGTGGAAAAAACACTTTTCGCACTTGTGTTAGTGTTGAAAAACCACTTTTCGCACTTGTGTTCGTGTTGAAAAACCACTTTTCGCACTTGTGTTGGTGCAGGAAACCACTTTTGCACTTGTATTAGTGTGGAAAAAACACTTTTTGCACTTGTGATAGTGTTGAAAAACCACTTTTCGCACTTGTGTTAGTGTTGAAAAACCACTTTTCGCACTTGTGTTGGTGCAGGAAACCACTTTTGCACTTGTATTAGTGTAGAGAAAACACTTTTTGCACTTGTGACAGTGTTGAAAAACCACTTTTCGCACTTGTGTTAGTGTTGAAAAACCACTTTTCGCACTTGTGTTGGTGCAGGAAACCACTTTTGCACTTGTATTAGTGTGGAAAAACCACTTTTCGCACTTGTGTTAGTGTTGAAAAACCACTTTTCGCACTTGTGTTAGTGTTGAAAAACCACTTTTCACACTTGTGTTAGTGTTGAAAAACCACTTTTCGCACTTGTGTTGGTGCAGGAAACCACTTTTGCACTTGTATTAGTGTGGAAAAAACACTTTTTGCACTTGTGATAGTGTTGAAAAACCACTTTTCGCACTTGTGTTAGTGTTGAAAAACCACTTTTCACACTTGTGTTAGTGTTGAAAAACCACTTTTCGCACTTGTGTTGGTGCAGGAAACCACTTTTGCACTTGTATTAGTGTGGAAAAAACACTTTTTGCACTTGTGATAGTGTTGAAAAACCACTTTTCGCACTTGTGTTAGTTGAAAAACCACTTTTCGCACTTGTGTTGGTGCAGGAAAGCACTTTTGCACTTGTATTAGTGTGGAAAAAACACTTTTTGCACTTGTGATAGTGTTGAAAAACCACTTTTCGCACTCGTGTTAGTGTTGAAAAACCACTTTTCGCACTTGTGTTGGTGCAGGAAACCACTTTTGCACTTGTATTAGTGTGGAAAAAACACTTTTTGCACTTGTGATAGTGTTGAAAAACCACTTTTCGCACTTGTGTTGGTGTTGAAAAACCACTTTTCGCACTTGTGTTGGTGCAGGAAACCACTTTTGCACTTGTATTAGTGTGGAAAAACCACTTTTCGCACTTGTGTTAGTGTTGAAAAACCACTTTTCGCACTTGTGTTAGTGTTGAAAAACCACTTTTCGCACTTGTGTTAGTGTTGAAAAACCACTTTTCGCACTTGTGTTGGTGCAGGAAACCACTTTTGCACTTGTATTAGTGTGGAAAAAACACTTTTTGCACTTGTGATAGTGTTGAAAAACCACTTTTTGCACTTGTGTTAGTGTTGAAAAACCACTTTTCGCACTTGTGTTAGTGTTGAAAAACCACTTTTCGCACTTGTGTTGGTGCAGGAAACCACTTTTGCACTTGTATTACTGTGGAAAAAACGCTTTTTGCACTTGTGATAGTGTTGAAAAACCACTTTTCGCACTTGTGTTAGTGTTGAAAAACCACTTTTCGCACTTGTGTTGGTGCAGGAAACCACTTTTGCACTTGTATTAGTGTGGAAAAAACACTTTTTGCACTTGTGATAGTGTTGAAAAACCACTTTTCGCACTTGTGTTAGTGTTGAAAAACCACTTTTCGCACTTGTGTTGGTGCAGGAAACCACTTTTGCACTTGTATTAGTGTGGAAAAAACACTTTTCGCACTTGTGTTAGTGTTGAAAAACCACTTTTTGCACTTGTGTTAGTGTTGAAAAACCACTTTTCGCACTTGTGTTGGTGCAGGAAACCACTTTTGCACTTGTATTAGTGTGGAAAAAACACTTTTTGCACTTGTGATAGTGTTGAAAAACCACTTTTCGCACTTGTGTTAGTGTTGAAAAACCACTTTTCGCACTTGTGTTGGTGCAGGAAACCACTTTTGCACTTGTATTAGTGTGGAAAAACCACTTTTTGCACTTGTGTTAGTGTTGAAAAACCACTTTTCGCACTTGTGTTAGTGTTGAAAAACCACTTTTCGCACCTGCGTTGGTGCAGGAAACCACTTCTGCACTTGTATTAGTGTTGAAAAACCACTTTTCGCACTTGTGTTAGTGTTGAAAAACCACTTTTCGCACTTGTGTTGGTGCAGGAAACCACTTTTGCACTTGTATTAGTGTGGAAAAAACACTTTTTGCACTTGTGATAGTGTTGAAAAACCACTTTTCGCACTTGTGTTAGTGTTGAAAAACCACTTTTCGCACATGTGTTAGTGTTGAAAAACCACTTTTTGCACTTGTGTTGGTGCAGGAAACCAATTTTGCACTTGTATTAGTGTGGAAAAAACACTTTTTGCACTTGTGATAGTGTTGAAAAGCCACTTTTCGCACTTGTGTTAGTGTTGAAAAACCACTTTTCACACTTGTGTTGGTGCAGGAAACCACTTTTGCACTTGTATTAGTGTGGAAAAAACACTTTTTGCACTTGTGATAGTGTTGAAAAACCACTTTTCGCACTTGTGTTAGTGTTGAAAAACCACTTTTCGCACATGTGTTAGTGTTGAAAAACCACTTTTTGCACTTGTGTTGGTGCAGGAAACCAATTTTGCACTTGTATTAGTGTGGAAAAAACACTTTTTGCACTTGTGATAGTGTTGAAAAGCCACTTTTCGCACTTGTGTTAGTGTTGAAAAACCACTTTTCACACTTGTGTTGGTGCAGGAAACCACTTTTGCACTTGTATTAGTGTGGAAAAAACACTTTTCGCACTTGTGTTAGTGTTGAAAAACCACTTTTCGCACTTGTGTTAGTGTTGAAAAACCACTTTTCACACTTGTGTTGGTGCAGGAAACCACATTTGCACTTGTATTAGTGTGGAAAAAACACTTTTTGCACTTGTGATAGTGTTGAAAAACCACTTTTCGCACTTGTGTTAGTGTTGAAAAACCACTTTTTGCACTTGTGTTAGTGTTGAAAAACCACTTTTCGCACTTGTGTTAGTGTTGAAAAACCACTTTTCGCACTTGTGTTGGTGCAGGAAACCACTTCTGCACTTATATTAGTGTGGAAAAAACACTTTTCGCACTTGTGTTAGTGTTGAAAAACCACTTTTCGCACTTGTGTTCATGTTGAAAAACCACTTTTCGCACTTGTGTTGGTGCAGGAAACCACTTTTGCACTTGTATTAGTGTGGAAAAAACACTTTTTGCACTTGTGATAGTGTTGAAAAACCACTTTTCGCACTTGTGTTATTGTTGAAAAACCACTTTTCGCACTTGTGTTAGTGTTGAAAAACCACTTTTCACACTTGTGTTAGTGTTGAAAAACCACTTTTCGCACTTGTGTTGGTGCAGGAAAGCACTTTTGCACTTGTATTAGTGTGGAAAAAACACTTTTCGCACTTGTGATAGTGTTGAAAAACCACATTTCGCACTTGTGTTAGTGTTGAAAAACCACTTTTCGCACTTGTGTTGGTGCAGGAAACCACTTTTGCACTTGTATTAGTGTGGAAAAACCACTTTTCGCACTTGTGTTAGTGTTGAAAAACCACTTTTCGCACTTGTGTTAGTGTTGAAAAACCACTTTTCGCACTTGTGTTGGTGCAGGAAACCACTTCTGCACTTGTATTAGTGTGGAAAAAACACTTTTCGCACTTGTGTTAGTGTTGAAAAACCACTTTTCGCACTTGTGTTAGTGTTGAAAAACCACTTTTCGCACTTGTGTTGGTGCAGGAAACCACTTCTGCACTTATATTAGTGTGGAAAAAACACTTTTCGCACTTGTGTTAGTGTTGAAAAACCACTTTTCGCACTTGTGTTCGTGTTGAAAAACCACTTTTCGCACTTGTGTTGGTGCAGGAAACCACTTTTGCACTTGTATTAGTGTGGAAAAAACACTTTTTGCACTTGTGATAGTGTTGAAAAACCACTTTTTGCACTTGTGTTAGTGTTGAAAAACCACTTTTCGCACTTGTGTTGGTGCAGGAAACCACTTTTGCACTTGTATTAGTGTAGAGAAAACACTTTTTGCACTTGTGACAGTGTTGAAAAACCACTTTTCGCACTTGTGTTAGTGTTGAAAAACCACTTTTCGCACTTGTGTTGGTGCAGGAAACCACTTTTGCACTTGTATTAGTGTGGAAAAACCACTTTTCGCACTTGTGTTAGTGTTGAAAAACCACTTTTCGCACTTGTGTTAGTGTTGAAAAACCACTTTTCACACTTGTGTTAGTGTTGAAAAACCACTTTTCGCACTTGTGTTGGTGCAGGAAACCACTTTTGCACTTGTATTAGTGTGGAAAAAACACTTTTTGCACTTGTGATAGTGTTGAAAAACCACTTTTCGCACTTGTGTTAGTGTTGAAAAACACTTTTCGCACTTGTGTTAGTGTTGAAAAACCACTTTTCGCACTTGTGTTGGTGCAGGAAACCACTTTTGCACTTGTACTAGTGTGGAAAAAACACTTTTTGCACTTGTGATAGTGTTGAAAAACCACTTTTCGCACTTGTGTTAGTGTTGAAAAACCACTTTTCACACTTGTGTTAGTGTTGAAAAACCACTTTTCGCACTTGTGTTGGTGCAGGAAACCACTTTTGCACTTGTATTAGTGTGGAAAAAACACTTTTTGCACTTGTGATAGTGTTGAAAAACCACTTTTCGCACTTGTGTTAGTTGAAAAACCACTTTTCGCACTTGTGTTGGTGCAGGAAAGCACTTTTGCACTTGTATTAGTGTGGAAAAAACACTTTTTGCACTTGTGATAGTGTTGAAAAACCACTTTTCGCACTCGTGTTAGTGTTGAAAAACCACTTTTCGCACTCGTGTTAGTGTTGAAAAACCACTTTTCGCACTTGTGTTGGTGCAGGAAACCACTATTGCACTTGTATTAGTGTGGAAAAAACACTTTTTGCACTTGTGATAGTGTTGAAAAACCACTTTTCGCACTTGTGTTGGTGTTGAAAAACCACTTTTCGCACTTGTGTTGGTGCAGGAAACCACTTTTGCACTTGTATTAGTGTGGAAAAACCACTTTTCGCACTTGTGTTAGTGTTGAAAAACCACTTTTCGCACTTGTGTTAGTGTTGAAAAACCACTTTTCGCACTTGTGTTAGTGTTGAAAAACCACTTTTCGCACTTGTGTTGGTGCAGGAAACCACTTTTGCACTTGTATTAGTGTGGAAAAAACACTTTTTGCACTTGTGATAGTGTTGAAAAACCACTTTTTGCACTTGTGTTAGTGTTGAAAAACCACTTTTCGCGCTTGTGTTAGTGTTGAAAAACCACTTTTCGCACTTGTGTTGGTGCAGGAAACCACTTTTGCACTTGTATTAGTGTGGAAAAAACGCTTTTTGCACTTGTGATAGTGTTGAAAAACCACTTTTCGCACTTGTGTTAGTGTTGAAAAACCACTTTTCGCACTTGTGTTGGTGCAGGAAACCACTTTTGCACTTGTATTAGTGTGGAAAAAACACTTTTTGGACTTGTGATAGTGTTGAAAAACCACTTTTCGCACTTGTGTTAGTGTTGAAAAACCACTTTTCGCACTTGTGTTGGTGCAGGAAACCACTTTTGCACTTGTATTAGTGTGGAAAAAACACTTTTCGCACTTGTGTTAGTGTTGAAAAACCACTTTTTGCACTTGTGTTAGTGTTGAAAAACCACTTTTCGCACTTGTGTTGGTGCAGGAAACCACTTTTGCACTTGTATTAGTGTGGAAAAAACACTTTTTGCACTTGTGATAGTGTTGAAAAACCACTTTTCGCACTTGTGTTAGTGTTGAAAAACCACTTTTCGCACTTGTGTTGGTGCAGGAAACCACTTTTGCACTTGTATTAGTGTGGAAAAACCACTTTTTGCACTTGTGTTAGTGTGGTTAAAACGCTTTTTGCACTTGTGATAGTGTTGAAAAACCACTTTTCGCACTTGTGTTAGTGTTGAAAAACCACTTTTCGCACTTGTGTTGGTGCAGGAAACCACTTTTGCACTTGTATTAGTGTGGAAAAAACACTTTTTGGACTTGTGATAGTGTTGAAAAACCACTTTTCGCACTTGTGCTAGTGTTGAAAAACCACTTTTCGCACTTGTGTTGGTGCAGGAAACCACTTTTGCACTTGTATTAGTGTGGAAAAAACACTTTTTGCACTTGTGATAGTGTTGAAAAAACACTTTTTGCACTTGTGATAGTGTTGAAAAACCACTTTTCGCACTTGTGTTGGTGTTGAAAAACCACTTTTCGCACTTGTGTTGGTGCAGGAAACCACTTTTGCACTTGTATTAGTGTGGAAAAAACACTTTTTGCACTTGTGATAGTGTTGAAAAACCACTTTTCGCACTCGTGTTAGTGTTGAAAAACCACTTTTCGCACTTGTGTTGGTGCAGGAAACCACTTTTGCACTTGTATTAGTGTGGAAAAAACACTTTTTGCACTTGTGATAGTGTTGAAAAACCACTTTTCGCACTTGTGTTAGTGTTGAAAAACCACTTTTCGCACTTGTGTTGGTGCAGGAAACCACTTTTGCACTTGTATTAGTGTGGAAAAACCACTTTTCGCACTTGTGTTAGTGTTGAAAAACCACTTTTCGCACTTGTGTTAGTGTTGAAAAACCACTTTTCGCACTTGTGTTAGTGTTGAAAAACCACTTTTCGCACTTGTGTTGGTGCAGGAAACCACTTTTGCACTTGTATTAGTGTGGAAAAAACACTTTTTACACTTGTGATAGTGTTGAAAAACCACTTTTCGCACTTGTGTTAGTGTTGAAAAACCACTTTTCGCACTTGTGTTAGTGTTGAAAAACCACTTTTTGCACTTGTGTTGGTGCAGGAAACCACTTTTGCACTTGTCTTAGTGTGGAAAAAACACTTTTTGCACTTGTGATAGTGTTGAAAAGCCACTTTTCGCACTTGTGTTAGTGTTGAAAAACCACTTTTCACACTTGTGTTGGTGCAGGAAACCACTTTTGCACTTGTATTAGTGTGGAAAAAACACTTTTCGCACTTGTGTTGGTGTTGAAAAACCACATTTCGCACTTGTGTTAGTGTTGAAAAACCACTTTTCACACTTGTGTTGGTGCAGGAAACCACTTTTGCACTTGTATTAGTGTGGAAAAAACACTTTTTGCACTTGTGATAGTGTTGAAAAACCACTTTTCGCACTTGTGTTAGTGTTGAAAAACCACTTTTTGCACTTGTGTTAGTGTTGAAAAACGACTTTTCGCACTTGTGTTAGTGTTGAAAAACCACTTTTCGCACTTGTGTTGGTGCAGGAAACCACTTTTGCACTTGTATTAGTGTGGAAAAAACACTTTTTACACTTGTGATAGTGTTGAAAAACCACTTTTCGCACTTGTGTTAGTGTTGAAAAACCACTTTTCGCACTTGTGTTAGTGTTGAAAAACCACTTTCCGCACTTGTGTTGGTGCAGGAAACCACTTTTGCAATTGTATTAGTGTGGAAAAACACTTTTTGCACTTGTGATAGTGTTGAAAACCACTTTTCGCACTTGTGTTAGTGTTGAAAAACCACTTTTCGCACTTGTGTTAGTGTTGAAAAACCACTTTTCGCACTTGTGTTGGTGCAGGAAACCACTTTTGCACTTGTATTAGTGTGGAAAAAACACTTTTTGCACTTGTGATAGTGTTGAAAAACCACTTTTCGCACTTGTGTTAGTGTTGAAAAACCACTTTTCGCACTTGTGTTGGTGCAGGAAACCACTTTTGCACTTGTATTAGTGTGGAAAAAACACTTTTCGCACTTGTGTTAGTGTTGAAAAACCACTTTTCGCACTTGTGTTAGTGTTGAAAAACCACTTTTCGCACTTGTGTTGGTGCAGGAAACCACTTCTGCACTTATATTAGTGTGGAAAAAACACTTTTCGCACTTGTGTTAGTGTTGAAAAACCACTTTTCGCACTTGTGTTCGTGTTGAAAAACCACTTTTCGCACTTGTGTTGGTGCAGGAAACCACTTTTGCACTTGTATTAGTGTGGAAAAAACACTTTTTGCACTTGTGATAGTGTTGAAAAACCACTTTTCGCACTTGTGTTAGTGTTGAAAAACCACTTTTCGCACTTGTGTTGGTGCAGGAAACCACTTTTGCACTTGTATTAGTGTAGAGAAAACACTTTTTGCACTTGTGACAGTGTTGAAAAACCACTTTTCGCACTTGTGTTAGTGTTGAAAAACCACTTTTCGCACTTGTGTTGGTGCAGGAAACCACTTTTGCACTTGTATTAGTGTGGAAAAACCACTTTTCGCACTTGTGTTAGTGTTGAAAAACCACTTTTCGCACTTGTGTTAGTGTTGAAAAACCACTTTTCACACTTGTGTTAGTGTTGAAAAACCACTTTTCGCACTTGTGTTGGTGCAGGAAACCACTTTTGCACTTGTATTAGTGTGGAAAAAACACTTTATGCACTTGTGATAGTGTTGAAAAACCACTTTTCGCACTTGTGTTAGTGTTGAAAAACACTTTTCGCACTTGTGTTAGTGTTGAAAAACCACTTTTCGCACTTGTGTTGGTGCAGGAAACCACTTTTGCACTTGTATTAGTGTGGAAAAAACACTTTTTGCACTTGTGATAGTGTTGAAAAACCACTTTTCGCACTCGTGTTAGTGTTGAAAAACCACTTTTCGCACTTGTGTTGGTGCAGGAAACCACTATTGCACTTGTATTAGTGTGGAAAAAACACTTTTTGCACTTGTGATAGTGTTGAAAAACCACTTTTCGCACTTGTGTTGGTGTTGAAAAACCACTTTTCGCACTTGTGTTGGTGCAGGAAACCACTTTTGCACTTGTATTAGTGTGGAAAAACCACTTTTCGCACTTGTGTTAGTGTTGAAAAACCACTTTTCGCACTTGTGTTAGTGTTGAAAAACCACTTTTCGCACTTGTGTTAGTGTTGAAAAACCACTTTTCGCACTTGTGTTGGTGCAGGAAACCACTTTTGCACTTGTATTAGTGTGGAAAAAACGCTTTTTGCACTTGTGATAGTGTTGAAAAACCACTTTTCGCACTTGTGTTAGTGTTGAAAAACCACTTTTCGCACTTGTGTTGGTGCAGGAAACCACTTTTGCACTTGTATTAGTGTGGAAAAAACACTTTTTGGACTTGTGATAGTGTTGAAAAACCACTTTTCGCACTTGTGTTAGTGTTGAAAAACCACTTTTCGCACTTGTGTTGGTGCAGGAAACCACTTTTGCACTTGTATTAGTGTGGAAAAAACACTTTTCGCACTTGTGTTAGTGTTGAAAAACCACTTTTTGCACTTGTGTTAGTGTTGAAAAACCACTTTTCGCACTTGTGTTGGTGCAGGAAACCACTTTTGCACTTGTATTAGTGTGGAAAAAACACTTTTTGCACTTGTGATAGTGTTGAAAAACCACTTTTCGCACTTGTGTTAGTGTTGAAAAACCACTTTACGCACTTGTGTTGGTGCAGGAAACCACTTTTGCACTTGTATTAGTGTGGAAAAACCACTTTTTGCACTTGTGTTAGTGTTGAAAAACCACTTTTCGCACTTGTGTTAGTGTTGAAAAACCACTTTTCGCACTTGCGTTGGTGCAGGAAACCACTTCTGCACTTGTATTAGTGTGGAAAAAACACTTTTTGCACTTGTGATAGTGTTGAAAAACCACTTTTCGCACTTGTGTTAGTGTTGAAAAACCACTTTTCGCACTTGTGTTGGTGCAGGAAACCACTTTTGCACTTGTATTAGTGTGGAAAAAACACTTTTTGCACTTGTGATAGTGTTGAAAAACCACTTTTCGCACTTGTGTTAGTGTTGAAAAACCACTTTTCGCACATGTGTTAGTGTTGAAAAACCACTTTTTGCACTTGTGTTGGTGCAGGAAACCAATTTTGCACTTGTATTAGTGTGTAAAAAACACTTTTTGCACTTGTGATAGTGTTGAAAAGCCACTTTTCGCACTTGTGTTAGTGTTGAAAAACCACTTTTCACACTTGTGTTGGTGCAGGAAACCACTTTTGCACTTGTATTAGTGTGGAAAAAACACTTTTCACACTTGTGTTAGTGTTGAAAAACCACTTTTCGCACTTGTGTTAGTGTTGAAAAACCACTTTTCACACTTGTGTTGGTGCAGGAAACCACATTTGCACTTGTATTAGTGTGGAAAAAACACTTTTTGCACTTGTGATAGTGTTGAAAAACCACTTTTCGCACTTGTGTTAGTGTTGAAAAACCACTTTCTGCACTTGTGTTAGTGTTGAAAAACCACTTTTCGCACTTGTGTTAGTGTTGAAAAACCACTTTTCGCACTTGTGTTGGTGCAGGAAACCACTTTTGCATTTGTATTAGTGTGGAAAAAACACTTTTCGCACTTGTGTTAGTGTTGAAAAACCACTTTTCGCACTTGTGTTAGTGTTGAAAATCCACTTTTCGCACTTGTGTTGGTGCAGGAAACCACTTCTGCACTTATATTAGTGTGGAAAAAACACTTTTCGCACTTGTGTTAGTGTTGAAAAACCACTTTTCGCACTTGTGTTCGTGTTGAAAAACCACTTTTCGCACTTGTGTTGGTGCAGGAAACCACTTTTGCACTTGTATTAGTGTGGAAAAAACACTTTTTGCACTTGTGATAGTGTTGAAAAACCACTTTTCGCACTTGTGTTATTGTTGAAAAACCACTTTTCGCACTTGTGTTAGTGTTGAAAAACCACTTTTCACACTTGTGTTAGTGTTGAAAAACCACTTTTCGCACTTGTGTTGGTGCAGGAAACCACTTTTGCACTTGTATTAGTGTGGAAAAAACACTTTTTGCACTTGTGATAGTGTTGAAAAACCACTTTTCGCACTTGTGTTAGTGTTGAAAAACCACTTTTCGCACTTGTGTTGGTGCAGGAAAGCACTTTTGCACTTGTATTAGTGTGGAAAAAACACTTTTCGCACTTGTGATAGTGTTGAAAAACCACATTTCGCACTTGTGTTAGTGTTGAAAAACCACTTTTCGCACTTGTGTTGGTGCAGGAAACCACTTTTGCACTTGTATTAGTGTGGAAAAACCACTTTTCGCACTTGTGTTAGTGTTGAAAAACCACTTTTCGCACTTGTGTTAGTGTTGAAAAACCACTTTTCGCACTTGTGTTGGTGCAGGAAACCACTTCTGCACTTGTATTAGTGTGGAAAAAACACTTTTTGCACTTGTGATAGTGTTGAAAAACCACTTTTCGCACTTGTGTTGGTGTTGATAAACCACTTTTCGCACTTGTGTTGGTGCAGGAAACCACTTTTGCACTTGTATTAGTGTGGAAAAAACACTTTTTGCACTTGTGATAGTGTTGAAAAACCACTTTTCGCACTTGTGCTAGTGTTGAAAAACCACTTTTCGCACTTGTGTTGGTGCAGGAAACCACTTTTGCACTTGTATTAGTGTGGAAAAAACACTTTTTGCACTTGTGATAGTGTTGAAAAACGACTTTTCGCACTTGTGTTAGTGTTGAAAAACCACTTTTCGCACTTGTGTTCGTGCAGGAAACCACTTTTGCACTTGTATTAGTGTGGAAAAACCACTTTTCGCACTTGTGTTAGTGTTGAAAAACCACTTTTCGCACTTGTGTTAGTGTTGAAAAACCACTTTTCGCACTTGTGTTAGTGTTGAAAAACCACTTTTCGCACTTGTGTTGGTGCAGGAAACCACTTTTGCACTTGTATTAGTGTGGAAAAAACACTTTTTGCACTTGTGATAGTGTTGAAAAACCAGTTTTCGCACTTGTGTTAGTGTTGAAAAACCACTTTTCGCACTTGTGTTGGTGCAGGAAACCACTTTTGCACTTGTATTAGTGTGGAAAAACCACTTTTCGCACTTGTGTTAATGTTGAAAAACCACTTTTCGCACTTGTGTTAGTGTTGAAAAACCACTTTTCGCACTTGTGTTGGTGCAGGAAACCACTTCTGCACTTGTATTAGTGTGGCAAAAACACTTTTTGCACTTGTGATAGTGTTGAAAAACCACTTTTCGCACTTGTGTTGGTGTTGATAAACCACTTTTCGCACTTGTGTTGGTGCAGGAAACCACTTTTGCACTTGTATTAGTGTGGAAAAAACACTTTTTGCACTTGTGATAGTGTTGAAAAACCACTTTTCGCACTTGTGTTAGTGTTGAAAAACACTTTTCGCACTTGTGTTAGTGTTGAAAAACCACTTTTCGCACTTGTGTTGGTGCAGGAAACCACTTTTGCACTTGTATTAGTGTGGAAAAAACACTTTTTGCACTTGTGATAGTGTTGAAAAACCACTTTTCGCACTTGTGTTAGTGTTGAAAAACCACTTTTCACACTTGTGTTAGTGTTGAAAAACCACTTTTCGCACTTGTGTTGGTGCAGGAAACCACTTTTGCACTTGTATTAGTGTGGAAAAAACACTTTTTGCACTTGTGATAGTGTTGAAAAACCACTTTTCGCACTTGTGTTAGTGTTGAAAAACCACTTTTCGCACTTGTGTTGGTGCAGGAAAGCACTTTTGCACTTGTATTAGTGTGGAAAAAACACTTTTCGCACTTGTGTTAGTGTTGAAAAACCACTTTTCGCACTTGTGTTCGTGTTGAAAAACCACTTTTCGCACTTGTGTTGGTGCAGGAAACCCCATTTGCACTTGTATTAGTGTGGAAAAAACACTTTTTGCACTTGTGATAGTGTTGAAAAACCACATTTCGCACTTGTGTTAGTGTTGAAAAACCACTTTTCGCACTTGTGTTGGTGCAGGAAACCACTTTTGCACTTGTATTAGTGTGGAAAAACCACTTTTCACACTTGTGTTAGTGTTGAAAAACCACTTTTCGCACTTGTGTTAGTGTTGAAAAACCACTTTTCGCACTTGTGTTGGTGCAGGAAACCACTTCTGCACTTGTATTAGTGTGGAAAAAACACTTTTTGCACTTGTGATAGTGTTGAAAAACCACTTTTCGCACTTGTGTTGGTGTTGATAAACCACTTTTCGCACTTGTGTTGGTGCAGGAAACCACTTTTGCACTTGTATTAGTGTGGAAAAAACACTTTTTGCACTTGTGATAGTGTTGAAAAACCACTTTTCGCACTTGTGCTAGTGTTGAAAAACCACTTTTCGCACTTGTGTTGGTGCAGGAAACCACTTTTGCACTTGTATTAGTGTGGAAAAAACACTTTTTGCACTTGTGATAGTGTTGAAAAACCACTTTTCGCACTTGTGTTAGTGTTGAAAAACCACTTTTCGCACTTGTGTTGGTGCAGGAAACCACTTTTGCACTTGTATTAGTGTGGAAAAACCACTTTTCGCACTTGTGTTAGTGTTGAAAAACCACTTTTCGCACTTGTGTTAGTGTTGAAAAACCACTTTTCGCACTTGTGTTAATGTTGAAAAACCACTTTTCGCACTTGTGTTGGTGCAGGAAACCACTTTTGCACTTGTATTAGTGTGGAAAAAACACTTTTTGCACTTGTGATAGTGTTGAAAAACCACTTTTCGCACTTGTGTTAGTGTTGAAAAACCACTTTTCGCACTTGTGTTGGTGCAGGAAACCACTTTTGCACTTGTATTAGTGTGGAAAAACCACTTTTCACACTTGTGTTAGTGTTGAAAAACCACTTTTCGCACTTGTGTTAGTGTTGAAAAACCACTTTTCGCACTTGTGTTGGTGCAGGAAACCACTTCTGCACTTGTATTAGTGTGGAAAAAACACTTTTTGCACTTGTGATAGTGTTGAAAAACCACTTTTCGCACTTGTGTTGGTGTTGATAAACCACTTTTCGCACTTGTGTTGGTGCAGGAAACCACTTTTGCACTTGTATTAGTGTGGAAAAAACACTTTTTGCACTTGTGATAGTGTTGAAAAACCACTTTTCGCACTTGTGTTAGTGTTGAAAAACCACTTTTCGCACTTGTGTTGGTGCAGGAAACCACTTTTGCACTTGTATTAGTGCTGAAAAAACACTTTTTGCCCTTGTGATAGTGTTGAAAAACCACTTTTCGCACTTGTGTTAGTGTTGAAAAACCACTTTTCGCACTTGTGTTGGTGCAGGAAACCACTTTTGCACTTGTATTAGTGTGGGAAAACCACTTTTCGCACTTGTGTTAGTGTTGAAAAACCACTTTTCGCACTTGTGTTCGTGTTGAAAAACCACTTTTCGCACTTGTGTTAGTGTTGAAAAACCACTTTTCGCACTTGTGTTGGTGCAGGAAACCACTTTTGCACTTGTATTCGTGTGGAAAAAACACTTTTTGCACTTGTGTTAGTGTTGAAAAACCACTTTTCGCACTTGTGTTAGTGTTGAAAAACCACTTTTCGCACTTGTGTTAGTGTTGAAAAACCACTTTTCGCACTTGTGTTGGTGCAGGAAACCACTTTTGCACTTGTATTAGTGTGGAAAAAACACTTTTTGCACTTGTGATAGTGTTGAAAAACCAGTTTTCGCACTTGTGTTAGTGTTGAAAAACCACTTTTCGCACTTGTGTTGGTGCAGGAAACCACTTTTGCACTTGTATTAGTGTGGAAAAACCACTTTTCGCACTTGTGTTAATGTTGAAAAACCACTTTTCGCACTTGTGTTAGTGTTGAAAAACCACTTTTCGCACTTGTGTTGGTGCAGGAAACCACTTCTGCACTTGTATTAGTGTGGCAAAAACACTTTTTGCACTTGTGATAGTGTTGAAAAACCACTTTTCGCACTTGTGTTGGTGTTGATAAACCACTTTTCGCACTTGTGTTGGTGCAGGAAACCACTTTTGCACTTGTATTAGTGTGGAAAAAACACTTTTTGCACTTGTGATAGTGTTGAAAAACCACTTTTCGCACTTGTGTTAGTGTTGAAAAACACTTTTCGCACTTGTGTTAGTGTTGAAAAACCACTTTTCGCACTTGTGTTGGTGCAGGAAACCACTTTTGCACTTGTATTAGTGTGGAAAAAACACTTTTTGCACTTGTGATAGTGTTGAAAAACCACTTTTCGCACTTGTGTTAGTGTTGAAAAACCACTTTTCACACTTGTGTTAGTGTTGAAAAACCACTTTTCGCACTTGTGTTGGTGCAGGAAACCACTTTTGCACTTGTATTAGTGTGGAAAAAACACTTTTTGCACTTGTGATAGTGTTGAAAAACCACTTTTCGCACTTGTGTTAGTGTTGAAAAACCACTTTTCGCACTTGTGTTGGTGCAGGAAAGCACTTTTGCACTTGTATTAGTGTGGAAAAAACACTTTTCGCACTTGTGTTAGTGTTGAAAAACCACTTTTCGCACTTGTGTTCGTGTTGAAAAACCACTTTTCGCACTTGTGTTGGTGCAGGAAACCCCATTTGCACTTGTATTAGTGTGGAAAAAACACTTTTTGCACTTGTGATAGTGTTGAAAAACCACATTTCGCACTTGTGTTAGTGTTGAAAAACCACTTTTCGCACTTGTGTTGGTGCAGGAAACCACTTTTGCACTTGTATTAGTGTGGAAAAACCACTTTTCACACTTGTGTTAGTGTTGAAAAACCACTTTTCGCACTTGTGTTAGTGTTGAAAAACCACTTTTCGCACTTGTGTTGGTGCAGGAAACCACTTCTGCACTTGTATTAGTGTGGAAAAAACACTTTTTGCACTTGTGATAGTGTTGAAAAACCACTTTTCGCACTTGTGTTGGTGTTGATAAACCACTTTTCGCACTTGTGTTGGTGCAGGAAACCACTTTTGCACTTGTATTAGTGTGGAAAAAACACTTTTTGCACTTGTGATAGTGTTGAAAAACCACTTTTCGCACTTGTGCTAGTGTTGAAAAACCACTTTTCGCACTTGTGTTGGTGCAGGAAACCACTTTTGCACTTGTATTAGTGTGGAAAAAACACTTTTTGCACTTGTGATAGTGTTGAAAAACCACTTTTCGCACTTGTGTTAGTGTTGAAAAACCACTTTTCGCACTTGTGTTGGTGCAGGAAACCACTTTTGCACTTGTATTAGTGTGGAAAAACCACTTTTCGCACTTGTGTTAGTGTTGAAAAACCACTTTTCGCACTTGTGTTAGTGTTGAAAAACCACTTTTCGCACTTGTGTTAATGTTGAAAAACCACTTTTCGCACTTGTGTTGGTGCAGGAAACCACTTTTGCACTTGTATTAGTGTGGAAAAAACACTTTTTGCACTTGTGATAGTGTTGAAAAACCACTTTTCGCACTTGTGTTAGTGTTGAAAAACCACTTTTCGCACTTGTGTTGGTGCAGGAAACCACTTTTGCACTTGTATTAGTGTGGAAAAACCACTTTTCACACTTGTGTTAGTGTTGAAAAACCACTTTTCGCACTTGTGTTAGTGTTGAAAAACCACTTTTCGCACTTGTGTTGGTGCAGGAAACCACTTCTGCACTTGTATTAGTGTGGAAAAAACACTTTTTGCACTTGTGATAGTGTTGAAAAACCACTTTTCGCACTTGTGTTGGTGTTGATAAACCACTTTTCGCACTTGTGTTGGTGCAGGAAACCACTTTTGCACTTGTATTAGTGTGGAAAAAACACTTTTTGCACTTGTGATAGTGTTGAAAAACCACTTTTCGCACTTGTGTTAGTGTTGAAAAACCACTTTTCGCACTTGTGTTGGTGCAGGAAACCACTTTTGCACTTGTATTAGTGCTGAAAAAACACTTTTTGCCCTTGTGATAGTGTTGAAAAACCACTTTTCGCACTTGTGTTAGTGTTGAAAAACCACTTTTCGCACTTGTGTTGGTGCAGGAAACCACTTTTGCACTTGTATTAGTGTGGGAAAACCACTTTTCGCACTTGTGTTAGTGTTGAAAAACCACTTTTCGCACTTGTGTTCGTGTTGAAAAACCACTTTTCGCACTTGTGTTAGTGTTGAAAAACCACTTTTCGCACTTGTGTTGGTGCAGGAAACCACTTTTGCACTTGTATTCGTGTGGAAAAAACACTTTTTGCACTTGTGATAGTGTTGAAAAACCACTTTTCGCACTTGTGTTAGTGTTGAAAAACCACTTTTCGCACTTGTGTTGGTGCAGGAAACCACTTTTGCACTTGTATTAGTGTGGAAAAAACACTTTTCGCATTTGTGTTAGTGTTGAAAAACCACTTTTCACACTTGTGTTAGTGTTGAAAAACCACTTTTCGCACTTGTGTTGGTGCAGGAAACCACTTCTGCACTTGTATTAGTGTGGAAAAAACACTTTTTGCACTTGTGATAGTGTTGAAAAACCACTTTTCGCACTTGTGTTAGTGTTGAAAAACCACTTTTCGCACTTGTGTTGGTGCAGGAAACCACTTTTGCACTTGTATTTGTGTGGAAAAAACACTTTTTGCACTTGTGATAGTGTTGAAAAACCACTTTTCGCACTTGTGTTAGTGTTGAAAAACCACTTTTCGCACATGTGTTGGTGCAGGAAACCACTTTTGCACTTGTATTAGTGTGGAAAAACCACTTTTCGCACTTGTGTTAGTGTTGAAAAACCGCTTTTCGCACTTGTGTTAGTGTTGAAAAACCACTTTTCGCACTTGTGTTAGTGTTGAAAAACCACTTTTCACAATTGTGTTGGTGCAGGAAACCACTTTTGCACTTGTATTAGTGTGGAAAAAACACTTTTTGCACTTGTGATAGTGTTGAAAAACCACTTTTCGCACTTGTGTTAGTGTTGAAAAACCACTTTTCGCACTTGTGTTAGTGTTGAAAAACCACTTTTCGCACTTGTGTTGGTGCAGGAAACCACATTTGCACTTGTATTAGTGTGGAAAAAACACTTTTTGCACTTGTGATAGTGTTGAAAAACCACTTTTCGCACTTGTGTTAGTGTTGAAAAACCACTTTTCGCACATGTGTTAGTGTTGAAAAACCACTTTTTGCACTTGTGTTGGTGCAGGAAACCAATTTTGCACTTGTATTAGTGTGGAAAAAACACTTTTTGCACTTGTGATAGTGTTGAAAAGCCACTTTTCGCACTTGTGTTAGTGTTGTAAAACCACTTTTCACACTTGTGTTGGTGCAGGAAACCACTTTTGCACTTGTATTAGTGTGGAAAAAACACTTTTCGCACTTGTGTTAGTGTTGAAAAACCACTTTTCGCACTTGTGTTAGTGTTGAAAAACCACTTTTCACACTTGTGTTGGTGCAGGAAACCACATTTGCACTTGTATTAGTGTGGAAAAAACACTTTTTGCACTTGTGATAGTGTTGAAAAACCACTTTTCGCACTTGTGTTAGTGTTGAAAAACCACTTTTCGCACTTGTGCTAGTGTTGAAAAACCACTTTTCGCACTTGTGTTGGTGCAGGAAACCACTTTTGCACTTGTATTAGTGTGGAAAAAACACTTTTTGCACTTGTGATAGTGTTGAAAAACGACTTTTCGCACTTGTGTTAGTGTTGAAAAACCACTTTTCGCACTTGTGTTCGTGCAGGAAACCACTTTTGCACTTGTATTAGTGTGGAAAAACCACTTTTCGCACTTGTGTTAGTGTTGAAAAACCACTTTTCGCACTTGTGTTAGTGTTGAAAAACCACTTTTCGCACTTGTGTTAGTGTTGAAAAACCACTTTTCGCACTTGTGTTGGTGCAGGAAACCACTTTTGCACTTGTATTAGTGTGGAAAAAACACTTTTTGCACTTGTGATAGTGTTGAAAAACCAGTTTTCGCACTTGTGTTAGTGTTGAAAAACCACTTTTCGCACTTGTGTTGGTGCAGGAAACCACTTTTGCACTTGTATTAGTGTGGAAAAACCACTTTTCGCACTTGTGTTAGTGTTGAAAAACCACTTTTCGCACTTGTGTTAGTGTTGAAAAACCACTTTTCGCACTTGTGTTGGTGCAGGAAACCACTTCTGCACTTGTATTAGTGTGGAAAAAACACTTTTTGCACTTGTGATAGTGTTGAAAAACCACTTTTCGCACTTGTGTTGGTGTTGATAAACCACTTTTCGCACTTGTGTTGGTGCAGGAAACCACTTTTGCACTTGTATTAGTGTGGAAAAAACACTTTTTGCACTTGTGATAGTGTTGAAAAACCACTTTTCGCACTTGTGTTAGTGTTGAAAAACACTTTTCGCACTTGTGTTAGTGTTGAAAAACCACTTTTCGCACTTGTGTTGGTGCAGGAAACCACTTTTGCACTTGTATTAGTGTGGAAATAACACTTTTTGCACTTGTGATAGTGTTGAAAAACCACTTTTCGCACTTGTGTTAGTGTTGAAAAACCACTTTTCACACTTGTGTTAGTGTTGAAAAACCACTTTTCGCACTTGTGTTGGTGCAGGAAACCACTTTTGCACTTGTATTAGTGTGGAAAAAACACTTTTTGCACTTGTGATAGTGTTGAAAAACCACTTTTCGCACTTGTGTTAGTGTTGAAAAACCACTTTTCGCACTTGTGTTGGTGCAGGAAAGCACTTTTGCACTTGTATTAGTGTGGAAAAAACACTTTTCGCACTTGTGTTAGTGTTGAAAAACCACTTTTCGCACTTGTGTTCGTGTTGAAAAACCACTTTTCGCACTTGTGTTGGTGCAGGAAACCCCATTTGCACTTGTATTAGTGTGGTAAAAACACTTTTTGCACTTGTGATAGTGTTGAAAAACCACATTTCGCACTTGTGTTAGTGTTGAAAAACCACTTTTCGCACTTGTGTTGGTGCAGGAAACCACTTTTGCACTTGTATTAGTGTGGAAAAACCACTTTTCACACTTGTGTTAGTGTTGAAAAACCACTTTTCGCACTTGTGTTAGTGTTGAAAAACCACTTTTCGCACTTGTGTTGGTGCAGGAAACCACTTCTGCACTTGTATTAGTGTGGAAAAAACACTTTTTGCACTTGTGATAGTGTTGAAAAACCACTTTTCGCACTTGTGCTAGTGTTGAAAAACCACTTTTCGCACTTGTGTTGGTGCAGGAAACCACTTTTGCACTTGTATTAGTGTGGAAAAAACACTTTTTGCACTTGTGATAGTGTTGAAAAACCACTTTTCGCACTTGTGTTAGTGTTGAAAAACCACTTTTCGCACTTGTGTTGGTGCAGGAAACCACTTTTGCACTTGTATTAGTGTGGAAAAACCACTTTTCGCACTTGTGTTAGTGTTGAAAAACCACTTTTCGCACTTGTGTTAGTGTTGAAAAACCACTTTTCGCACTTGTGTTAATGTTGAAAAACCACTTTTCGCACTTGTGTTGGTGCAGGAAACCACTTTTGCACTTGTATTAGTGTGGAAAAAACACTTTTTGCACTTGTGATAGTGTTGAAAAACCACTTTTCGCACTTGTGTTAGTGTTGAAAAACCACTTTTCGCACTTGTGTTGGTGCAGGAAACCACTTTTGCACTTGTATTAGTGTGGAAAAACCACTTTTCACACTTGTGTTAGTGTTGAAAAACGACTTTTCGCACTTGTGTTAGTGTTGAAAAACCACTTTTCGCACTTGTGTTGGTGCAGGAAACCACTTCTGCACTTGTATTAGTGTGGAAAAAACACTTTTTGCACTTGTGATAGTGTTGAAAAACCACTTTTCGCACTTGTGTTGGTGTTGATAAACCACTTTTCGCACTTGTGTTGGTGCAGGAAACCACTTTTGCACTTGTATTAGTGTGGAAAAAACACTTTTTGCACTTGTGATAGTGTTGAAAAACCACTTTTCGCACTTGTGTTAGTGTTGAAAAACCACTTTTCGCACTTGTGTTGGTGCAGGAAACCACTTTTGCACTTGTACTAGTGCTGAAAAAACACTTTTTGCCCTTGTGATAGTGTTGAAAAACCACTTTTCGCACTTGTGTTAGTGTTGAAAAACCACTTTTCGCACTTGTGTTGGTGCAGGAAACCACTTTTGCACTTGTATTAGTGTGGGAAAACCACTTTTCGCACTTGTGTTAGTGTTGAAAAACCACTTTTCGCACTTGTGTTAGTGTTGAAAAACCACTTTTCGCACTTGTGTTAGTGTTGAAAAACCACTTTTCGCACTTGTGTTGGTGCAGGAAACCACTTTTGCACTTGTATTCGTGTGGAAAAAACACTTTTTGCACTTGTGATAGTGTTGAAAAACCACTTTTCGCACTTGTGTTGGTGTTGAAAAACCACTTTTCGCACTTGTGTTGGTGCAGGAAACCACTTTTGCACTTGTATTAGTGTGGAAAAAACACTTTTCGCATTTGTGTTAGTGTTGAAAAACCACTTTTCGCACTTGTGTTAGTGTTGAAAAACCACTTTTCGCACTTGTGTTGGTGCAGGAAACCACTTCTGCACTTGTATTAGTGTGGAAAAAACATTTTTTGCACTTGTGATAGTGTTGAAAAACCACTTTTCGCACTTGTGTTAGTGTTGAAAAACCACTTTTCGCACTTGTGTTGGTGCAGGAAACCACTTTTGCACTTGTATTTGTGTGGAAAAAACACTTTTTGCACTTGTGATAGTGTTGAAAAACCACTTTTCGCACTTGTGTTAGTGTTGAAAAACCACTTTTCGCACATGTGTTGGTGCAGGAAACCACTTTTGCACTTGTATTAGTGTGGAAAAACCACTTTTCGCACTTGTGTTAGTGTTGAAAAACCACTTTTCGCACTTGTGTTAGTGTTGAAAAACCACTTTTCGCACTTGTGTTAGTGTTGAAAAACCACTTTTCACAATTGTGTTGGTGCAGGAAACCACTTTTGCACTTGTATTAGTGTGGAAAAAACACTTTTTGCACTTGTGATAGTGTTGAAAAACCACTTTTCGCACTTGTGTTAGTGTTGAAAAACCACTTTTCGCACTTGTGTTAGTGTTGAAAAACCACTTTTCGCACTTGTGTTGGTGCAGGAAACCACTTTTGCACTTGTATTAGTGTGGAAAAAACACTTTTTGCACTTGTGATAGTGTTGAAAAACCACTTTTCGCACTTGTGTTAGTGTTGAAAAACCACTTTTCGCACATGTGTTAGTGTTGAAAAACCACTTTTTGCACTTGTGTTGGTGCAGGAAACCAATTTTGCACTTGTATTAGTGTGGAAAAAACACTTTTTGCACTTGTGATAGTGTTGAAAAGCCACTTTTCGCACTTGTGTTAGTGTTGAAAAACCACTTTTCACACTTGTGTTGGTGCAGGAAACCACGTTTGCACTTGTATTAGTGTGGAAAAAACACTTTTCGCACTTGTGTTAGTGTTGAAAAACCACTTTTCGCACTTGTGTTAGTGTTGAAAAACCACTTTTCACACTTGTGTTGGTGCAGGAAACCACATTTGCACTTGTATTAGTGTGGAAAAAACACTTTTTGCACTTGTGATAGTGTTGAAAAACCACTTTTCGCACTTGTGTTAGTGTTGAAAAACCACTTTTTGCACTTGTGTTAGTGTTGAAAAACCACTTTTCGCACTTGTGTTAGTGTTGAAAAACCACTTTTCGCACTTGTGTTGGTACAGGAAACCACTTTTGCATTTGTATTAGTGTGGAAAAAACACTTTTCGCACTTGTGTTAGTGTTGAAAAACCACTTTTCGCACTTGTGTTAGTGTTGAAAAACCACTTTTCGCACTTGTGTTGGTGCAGGAAACCACTTCTGCACTTATATTAGTGTGGAAAAAACACTTTTCGCACTTGTGTTAGTGTTGAAAAACCACTTTTCGCACTTGTGTTCGTGTTGAAAAACCACTTTTCGCACTTGTGTTGGTGCAGGAAACCACTTTTGCACTTGTATTAGTGTGGAAAAAACACTTTTTGCACTTGTGATAGTGTTGAAAAACCACTTTTCGCACTTGTGTTATTGTTGAAAAACCACTTTTCGCACTTGTGTTAGTGTTGAAAAACCACTTTTCACACTTGTGTTAGTGTTGAAAAACCACTTTTCGCACTTGTGTTGGTGCAGGAAACCACTTTTGCACTTGTATTAGTGTGGAAAAAACACTTTTTGCACTTGTGATAGTGTTGAAAAACCACTTTTCGCACTTGTGTTAGTGTTGAAAAACCACTTTTCGCACTTGTGTTGGTGCAGGAAAGCACTTTTGCACTTGTATTAGTGTGGAAAAAACACTTTTCGCACTTGTGATAGTGTTGAAAAACCACATTTCGCACTTGTGTTAGTGTTGAAAAACCACTTTTCGCACTTGTGTTGGTGCAGGAAACCACTTTTGCACTTGTATTAGTGTGGAAAAACCATTTTTCGCCCTTGTGTTAGTGTTGAAAAACCACTTTTCGCACTTGTGTTAGTGTTGAAAAACCACTTTTCGCACTTGTGTTGGTGCAGGAAACCACTTCTGCACTTGTATTAGTGTGGAAAAAACACTTTTTGCACTTGTGATAGTGTTGAAAAACCACTTTTCGCACTTGTGTTGGTGTTGATAAACCACTTTTCGCACTTGTGTTGGTGCAGGAAACCACTTTTGCACTTGTATTAGTGTGGAAAAAACACTTTTTGCACTTGTGATAGTGTTGAAAAACCACTTTTCGCACTTGTGCTAGTGTTGAAAAACCACTTTTCGCACTTGTGTTGGTGCAGGAAACCACTTTTGCACTTGTATTAGTGTGGAAAAAACACTTTTTGCACTTGTGATAGTGTTGAAAAACGACTTTTCGCACTTGTGTTAGTGTTGAAAAACCACTTTTCGCACTTGTGTTCGTGCAGGAAACCACTTTTGCACTTGTATTAGTGTGGAAAAACCACTTTTCGCACTTGTGTTAGTGTTGAAAAACCACTTTTCGCACTTGTGTTAGTGTTGAAAAACCACTTTTCGCACTTGTGTTAGTGTTGAAAAACCACTTTTCGCACTTGTGTTGGTGCAGGAAACCACTTTTGCACTTGTATTAGTGTGGAAAAAACACTTTTTGCACTTGTGATAGTGTTGAAAAACCAGTTTTCGCACTTGTGTTAGTGTTGAAAAACCACTTTTCGCACTTGTGTTGGTGCAGGAAACCACTTTTGCACTTGTATTAGTGTGGAAAAACCACTTTTCGCACTTGTGTTAGTGTTGAAAAACCACTTTTCGCACTTGTGTTAGTGTTGAAAAACCACTTTTCGCACTTGTGTTGGTGCAGGAAACCACTTCTGCACTTGTATTAGTGTGGAAAAAACACTTTTTGCACTTGTGATAGTGTTGAAAAACCACTTTTCGCACTTGTGTTAGTGTTGAAAAACCACTTTTCGCACTTGTGTTAGTGTTGAAAAACCACTTTTCGCACTTGTGTTAGTGTTGAAAAACCACTTTTCACAATTGTGTTGGTGCAGGAAACCACTTTTGCACTTGTATTAGTGTGGAAAAAACACTTTTTGCACTTGTGATAGTGTTGAAAAACCACTTTTCGCACTTGTGTTAGTGTTGAAAAACCACTTTTCGCACTTGTGTTAGTGTTGAAAAACCACTTTTCGCACTTGTGTTGGTGCAGGAAACCACTTTTGCACTTGTATTAGTGTGGAAAAAACACTTTTTGCACTTGTGATAGTGTTGAAAAACCACTTTTCGCACTTGTGTTAGTGTTGAAAAACCACTTTTCGCACATGTGTTAGTGTTGAAAAACCACTTTTTGCACTTGTGTTGGTGCAGGAAACCAATTTTGCACTTGTATTAGTGTGGAAAAAACACTTTTTGCACTTGTGATAGTGTTGAAAAGCCACTTTTCGCACTTGTGTTAGTGTTGAAAAACCACTTTTCACACTTGTGTTGGTGCAGGAAACCACGTTTGCACTTGTATTAGTGTGGAAAAAACACTTTTCGCACTTGTGTTAGTGTTGAAAAACCACTTTTCGCACTTGTGTTAGTGTTGAAAAACCACTTTTCACACTTGTGTTGGTGCAGGAAACCACATTTGCACTTGTATTAGTGTGGAAAAAACACTTTTTGCACTTGTGATAGTGTTGAAAAACCACTTTTCGCACTTGTGTTAGTGTTGAAAAACCACTTTTTGCACTTGTGTTAGTGTTGAAAAACCACTTTTCGCACTTGTGTTAGTGTTGAAAAACCACTTTTCGCACTTGTGTTGGTGCAGGAAACCACTTTTGCATTTGTATTAGTGTGGAAAAAACACTTTTCGCACTTGTGTTAGTGTTGAAAAACCACTTTTCGCACTTGTGTTAGTGTTGAAAAACCACTTTTCGCACTTGTGTTGGTGCAGGAAACCACTTCTGCACTTAAATTAGTGTGGAAAAAACACTTTTCGCACTTGTGTTAGTGTTGAAAAACCACTTTTCGCACTTGTGTTCGTGTTGAAAAACCACTTTTCGCACTTGTGTTGGTGCAGGAAACCACTTTTGCACTTGTATTAGTGTGGAAAAAACACTTTTTGCACTTGTGATAGTGTTGAAAAACCACTTTTCGCACTTGTGTTATTGTTGAAAAACCACTTTTCGCACTTGTGTTAGTGTTGAAAAACCACTTTTCACACTTGTGTTAGTGTTGAAAAACCACTTTTCGCACTTGTGTTGGTGCAGGAAACCACTTTTGCACTTGTATTAGTGTGGAAAAAACACTTTTTGCACTTGTGATAGTGTTGAAAAACCACTTTTCGCACTTGTGTTAGTGTTGAAAAACCACTTTTCGCACTTGTGTTGGTGCAGGAAAGCACTTTTGCACTTGTATTAGTGTGGAAAAAACACTTTTCGCACTTGTGATAGTGTTGAAAAACCACATTTCGCACTTGTGTTAGTGTTGAAAAACCACTTTTCGCACTTGTGTTGGTGCAGGAAACCACTTTTGCACTTGTATTAGTGTGGAAAAACCATTTTTCGCCCTTGTGTTAGTGTTGAAAAACCACTTTTCGCACTTGTGTTAGTGTTGAAAAACCACTTTTCGCACTTGTGTTGGTGCAGGAAACCACTTCTGCACTTGTATTAGTGTGGAAAAAACACTTTTTGCACTTGTGATAGTGTTGAAAAACCACTTTTCGCACTTGTGTTGGTGTTGATAAACCACTTTTCGCACTTGTGTTGGTGCAGGAAACCACTTTTGCACTTGTATTAGTGTGGAAAAAACACTTTTTGCACTTGTGATAGTGTTGAAAAACCACTTTTCGCACTTGTGCTAGTGTTGAAAAACCACTTTTCGCACTTGTGTTGGTGCAGGAAACCACTTTTGCACTTGTATTAGTGTGGAAAAAACACTTTTTGCACTTGTGATAGTGTTGAAAAACGACTTTTCGCACTTGTGTTAGTGTTGAAAAACCACTTTTCGCACTTGTGTTCGTGCAGGAAACCACTTTTGCACTTGTATTAGTGTGGAAAAACCACTTTTCGCACTTGTGTTAGTGTTGAAAAACCACTTTTCGCACTTGTGTTAGTGTTGAAAAACCACTTTTCGCACTTGTGTTAGTGTTGAAAAACCACTTTTCGCACTTGTGTTGGTGCAGGAAACCACTTTTGCACTTGTATTAGTGTGGAAAAAACACTTTTTGCACTTGTGATAGTGTTGAAAAACCAGTTTTCGCACTTGTGTTAGTGTTGAAAAACCACTTTTCGCCCTTGTGTTGGTGCAGGAAACCACTTTTGCACTTGTATTAGTGTGGAAAAACCACTTTTCGCACTTGTGTTAGTGTTGAAAAACCACTTTTCGCACTTGTGTTAGTGTTGAAAAACCACTTTTCGCACTTGTGTTGGTGCAGGAAACCACTTCTGCACTTGTATTAGTGTGGAAAAAACACTTTTTGCACTTGTGATAGTGTTGAAAAACCACTTTTCGCACTTGTGTTGGTGTTGATAAACCACTTTTCGCACTTGTGTTGGTGCAGGAAACCACTTTTGCACTTGTATTAGTGTGGAAAAAACACTTTTTGCACTTGTGATAGTGTTGAAAAACCACTTTTCGCATTTGTGTTAGTGTTGAAAAACACTTTTCGCACTTGTGTTAGTGTTGAAAAACCACTTTTCGCACTTGTGTTGGTGCAGGAAACCACTTTTGCACTTGTATTAGTGTGGAAAAAACACTTTTTGCACTTGTGATAGTGTTGAAAAACCACTTTTCGCACTTGTGTTAGTGTTGAAAAACCACTTTTCACACTTGTGTTAGTGTTGAAAAACCACTTTTCGCACTTGTGTTGGTGCAGGAAACCACTTTTGCACTTGTATTAGTGTGGAAAAAACACTTTTTGCACTTGTGATAGTGTTGAAAAACCACTTTTCGCACTTGTGTTAGTGTTGAAAAACCACTTTTCGCACTTGTGTTGGTGCAGGAAAGCACTTTTGCACTTGTATTAGTGTGGAAAAAACACTTTTCGCACTTGTGTTAGTGTTGAAAAACCACTTTTCGCACTTGTGTTCGTGTTGAAAAACCACTTTTCGCACTTGTGTTGGTGCAGGAAACCCCATTTGCACTTGTATTAGTGTGGAAAAAACACTTTTTGCACTTGTGATAGTGTTGAAAAACCACATTTCGCACTTGTGTTAGTGTTGAAAAACCACTTTTCGCACTTGTGTTGGTGCAGGAAACCACTTTTGCACTTGTATTAGTGTGGAAAAACCACTTTTCACACTTGTGTTAGTGTTGAAAAACCACTTTTCGCACTTGTGTTAGTGTTGAAAAACCACTTTTCGCACTTGTGTTGGTGCAGGAAACCACTTCTGCACTTGTATTAGTGTGGAAAAAACACTTTTTGCACTTGTGATAGTGTTGAAAAACCACTTTTCGCACTTGTGTTGGTGTTGATAAACCACTTTTCGCACTTGTGTTGGTGCAGGAAACCATTTTTGCACTTGTATTAGTGTGGAAAAAACACTTTTTGCACTTGTGATAGTGTTGAAAAACCACTTTTCGCACTTGTGCTAGTGTTGAAAAACCACTTTTCGCACTTGTGTTGGTGCAGGAAACCACTTTTGCACTTGTATTAGTGTGGAAAAAACACTTTTTGCACTTGTGATAGTGTTGAAAAACCACTTTTCGCACTTGTGTTAGTGTTGAAAAACCACTTTTCGCACTTGTGTTGGTGCAGGAAACCACTTTTGCACTTGTATTAGTGTGGAAAAACCACTTTTCGCACTTGTGTTAGTGTTGAAAAACCACTTTTCGCACTTGTGTTAGTGTTGAAAAACCACTTTTCGCACTTGTGCTAATGTTGAAAAACCACTTTTCGCACTTGTGTTGGTGTTGAAAAACCACTTTTCGCACTTGTGTTAGTGTTGAAAAACCACTTTTCGCACTTGTGTTAGTGTTGAAAAACCACTTTTCGCACTTGTGTTAGTGTTGAAAAACCACTTTTCGCACTTGTGTTAGTGTTGAAAAACCACTTTTCGCACTTGTGTTGGTGCAGGAAACCACTTCTGCACTTGTATTAGTGTGGAAAAAACACTTTTTGCACTTGTGATAGTGTTGAAAAACCACTTTTCGCACTTGTGTTGGTGTTGATAAACCACTTTTCGCACTTGTGTTGGTGCAGGAAACCACTTTTGCACT
Source organism: Myxine glutinosa (assembly GCF_964187855.1). Taxonomy (NCBI): domain Eukaryota; kingdom Metazoa; phylum Chordata; class Myxini; order Myxiniformes; family Myxinidae; genus Myxine; species Myxine glutinosa. The sequence goes on from NW_027617387.1 coordinate 70,551, forward strand.
TGTATTAGTGTGGAAAAAACACTTTTTGCACTTGTGATAGTGTTGAAAAACCACTTTTCGCACTTGTGTTAGTGTTGAAAAACCACTTTTCGCACTTGTGTTGGTGCAGGAAACCACTTTTGCACTTGTATTAGTGCTGAAAAAACACTTTTTGCCCTTGTGATAGTGTTGAAAAACCACTTTTCGCACTTGTGTTAGTGTTGAAAAACCACTTTTCGCACTTGTGTTGGTGCAGGAAACCACTTTTGCACTTGTATTAGTGTGGGAAAACCACTTTTCGCACTTGTGTTAGTGTTGAAAAACCACTTTTCGCACTTGTGTTAGTGTTGAAAAACCACTTTTCGCACTTGTGTTAGTGTTGAAAAACCACTTTTCGCACTTGTGTTGGTGCAGGAAACCACTTTTGCACTTGTATTCGTGTGGAAAAAACACTTTTTGCACTTGTGATAGTGTTGAAAAACCACTTTTCGCACTTGTGTTAGTGTTGAAAAACCACTTTTTGCACTTGTGTTGGTGCAGGAAACCACTTTTGCACTTGTATTAGTGTGGAAAAAACACTTTTCGCATTTGTGTTAGTGTTGAAAAACCACTTTTCGCACTTGTGTTAGTGTTGAAAAACCACTTTTCGCACTTGTGTTGGTGCAGGAAACCACTTCTGCACTTGTATTAGTGTGGAAAAAACACTTTTTGCACTTGTGATAGTGTTGAAAAACCACTTTTCGCACTTGTGTTAGTGTTGAAAAACCACTTTTCGCACTTGTGTTGGTGCAGGAAACCACTTTTGCACTTGTATTTGTGTGGAAAAAACACTTTTTGCACTTGTGATAGTGTTGAAAAACCACTTTTCGCACTTGTGTTAGTGTTGATAAACCACTTTTCGCACATGTGTTGGTGCAGGAAACCACTTTTGCACTTGTATTAGTGTGGAAAAACCACTTTTCGCACTTGTGTTAGTGTTGAAAAACCACTTTTCGCACTTGTGTTAGTGTTGAAAAACCACTTTTCGCACTTGTGTTGGTGCAGGAAACCACTTCTGCACTTGTATTAGTGTGGAAAAAACACTTTTTGCACTTGTGATAGTGTTGAAAAACCACTTTTCGCACTTGTGTTAGTGTTGAAAAACCACTTTTCGCACTTGTGTTGGTGCAGGAAACCACTTTTGCACTTGTATTTGTGTGGAAAAAACACTTTTTGCACTTGTGATAGTGTTGAAAAACCACTTTTCGCACTTGTGTTAGTGTTGAAAAACCACTTTTCGCACATGTGTTGGTGCAGGAAACCACTTTTGCACTTGTATTAGTGTGGAAAAACCACTTTTCGCACTTGTGTTAGTGTTGAAAAACCACTTTTCGCACTTGTGTTAGTGTTGAAAAACCACTTTTCGCACTTGTGTTAGTGTTGAAAAACCACTTTTCACAATTGTGTTGGTGCAGGAAACCACTTTTGCACTTGTATTAGTGTGGAAAAAACACTTTTTGCACTTGTGATAGTGTTGAAAAACCACTTTTCGCACTTGTGTTAGTGTTGAAAAACCACTTTTCGCACTTGTGTTAGTGTTGAAAAACCACTTTTCGCACTTGTGTTGGTGCAGGAAACCACTTTTGCAATTGTATTAGTGTGGAAAAAACACTTTTTGCACTTGTGATAGTGTTGAAAAACCACTTTTCGCACTTGTGTTAGTGTTGAAAAACCACTTTTCGCACTTGTGTTAGTGTTGAAAAACCACTTTTCGCACTTGTGTTGGTGCAGGAAACCACTTTTGCACTTGTATTAGTGTGGAAAAAACACTTTTCGCACTTGTGTTAGTGTTGAAAAACCACTTTTCGCACTTGTGATAGTGTTGAAAAACCACTTTTCGCACTTGTGTTGGTGCAGGAAACCACTTTTGCACTTGTATTAGTGTGGAAAAAACACTTTTTGCACTTGTGATAGTGTTGAAAAACCACTTTTCGCACTTGTGATAGTGTTGAAAAACCACTTTTTGCACTTGTGTTAGTGTTGAAAAACCACTTTTCGCACTTGTGTTGGTGCAGGAAACCACTTTTGCACTTGTATTAGTGTGGAAAAAACACTTTTTGCACTTGTGACAGTGTTGAAAAACCACTTTTCGCACTTGTGTTAGTGTTGAAAAACCACTTTTCGCACTTGTGTTGGTGCAGGAAACCACTTTTGCACTTGTATTAGTGTGGAAAAAACACTTTTTGCACTTGTGATAGTGTTGAAAAACCACTTTTCGCACTTGTGTTAGTGTTGAAAAACCACTTTTCGCACTTGTGGTAGTGTTGAAAAACCACTTTTCGCACTTGTGTTGGTGCAGGAAACCACTTTTGCACTTGTATTAGTGTGGAAAAAACACTTTTTGCACTTGTGACAGTGTTGAAAAACCACTTTTCGCACTTGTGTTAGTGTTGAAAAACCACTTTTCGCACTTGTGTTGGTGCAGGAAACCACTTTTGCACTTGTATTAGTGTGGAAAAAACACTTTTTGCACTTGTGATAGTGTTGAAAAACCACTTTTCGCAGTTGTGCTAGTGTTGAAAAACCACTTTTCGCACTTGTGTTAGTGTTGAAAAACCACTTTTCGCACTTGTGTTGGTGCAGGAAACCACTTTTGCACTTGTATTAGTGTGGAAAAAACACTTTTTGCACTTGTGATAGTGTTGAAAATCCACTTTTCGCACTTGTGTTAGTGTTGAAAAACCACTTTTCGCACTTGTGTTAGTGTTGAAAAACCACTTTTCGCACTTGTGTTGGTGCAGGAAACCACTTTTGCACTTGTATTAGTGTGGAAAAAACACTTTTTGCACTTGTGATAGTGTTGAAAAACCACTTTTCACACTTGTGTTAGTGTTGAAAAACCACTTTTCGCACTTGTGTTGGTGCAGGAAACCACTTTTGCACTTGTATTAGTGTGGAAAAAACACTTTTCGCACTTGTGTTAGTGTTGAAAAACCACTTTTCGCACTTGTGTTAGCGTTGAAAAACCACTTTTCGCACTTGTGTTGGCGTTGAAAAACCACTTTTCGCACTTGTGTTGGTGCAGGAAACCACTTTTGCACTTGTATTAGTGTGGAAAAAACACTTTTTGCACTTGTGATAGTGTTGAAAAACCACTTTTCGCACTTGTGTTAGTGTTGAAAAACCACTTTTCGCACTTGTGTTGGTGCAGGAAACCACTTTTGCACTTGTATTAGTGTGGAAAACCACTTTTCGCACTTGTGTTAGTATTGAAAAACCACTTTTCGCACTTGTGTTGGTGCAGGAAACCACTTCTGCACTTGTATTAGTGTGGAAAAAACACTTTTTGCACTTGTGATAGTGTTGAAAAACCACTTTTCGCACTTGTGTTGGTGTTGAAAAACCACTTTTCGCACTTGTGTTGGTGCAGGAAACCACTTTTGCACTTGTATTAGTGTGGAAAAAACACTTTTTGCACTTGTGATAGTGTTGAAAAACCACTTTTCGCACTCGTGTTAGTGTTGAAAAACCACTTTTCGCACTTGTGTTGGTGCAGGAAACCACTTTTGCACTTGTATTAGTGTGGAAAAAACACTTTTTGCACTTGTGATAGTGTTGAAAAACCACTTTTCGCACTTGTGTTAGTGTTGAAAAACCACTTTTCGCACTTGTGTTGGTGCAGGAAACCACTTTTGCACTTGTATTAGTGTGGAAAAACCACTTTTCGCACTTGTGTTAGTGTTGAAAAACCACTTTTCGCACTTGTGTTAGTGTTGAAAAACCACTTTTCGCACTTGTGTTAGTGTTGAAAAACCACTTTTCGCACTTGTGTTGGTGCAGGAAACCACTTTTGCACTTGTATTAGTGTGGAAAAAACACTTTTTGCACTTGTGATAGTGTTGAAAAACCACTTTTTGCACTTGTGTTAGTGTTGAAAAACCACTTTTCGCACTTGTGTTAGTGTTGAAAAACCACTTTTCGCACTTGTGTTGGTGCAGGAAACCACTTTTGCACTTGTATTAGTGTGGAAAAAACGCTTCTTGCACTTGTGATAGTGTTGAAAAACCACTTTTCGCACTTGTGTTAGTGTTGAAAAACCACTTTTCGCACTTGTATTGGTGCAGGAAACCACTTTTGCACTTGTATTAGTGTGGAAAAAACACTTTTTGCACTTGTGATAGTGTTGAAAAACCACTTTTCGCACTTGTGTTAGTGTTGAAAAACCACTTTTCGCACTTGTGTTGGTGCAGGAAACCACTTTTGCACTTGTATTAGTTTTGGAAAAAACACTTTTCGCACTTGTGTTAGTGTTGAAAAACCACTTTTCGCACTTGTGTTAGTGTTGAAAAACCACTTTTTGCACTTGTGTTGGTGCAGGAAACTACTTTTGCACTTGTATTAGTGTGGAAAAAACACTTTTTGCACTTGTGATAGTGTTGAAAAACCACTTTTCGCACTTGTGTTAGTGTTGAAAAACCACTTTTCGCACTTGTGTTGGTGCAGGAATACACTTTTGCACTTGTATTAGTGTGGAAAAACCACTTTTTGCACTTGTGTTAGTGTTGAAAAACCACTTTTCGCACTTGTGTTAGTGTTGAAAAACCACTTTTCGCACTTGCGTTGGTGCAGGAAACCACTTCTGCACTTGTATTAGTGTGGAAAAACCACTTTTTGCACTTGTGTTAGTGTTGAAAAACCACTTTTCGCACTTGTGTTAGTGTTGAAAAACCACTTTTCGCACTTGTGTTAGTGTTGAAAAACCACTTTTCGCACTTGTGTTGGTGCAGGAAACCACTTTTGCACTTGTATTAGTGTGGAAAAACCACTTTTTGCACTTGTGTTAGTGTTGAAAAACCACTTTTCGCACTTGTGTTAGTGTTGAAAAACCACTTTTCGCACTTGCGTTGGTGCAGGAAACCACTTCTGCACTTGTATTAGTGTGGAAAACCACTTTTTGCACTTGTGTTAGTGTTGAAAAACCACTTTTCGCACTTGTGTTAGTGTTGAAAAACCACTTTTCGCACTTGTGTTAGTGTTGAAAAACCACTTTTCGCACTTGTGTTGGTGCAGGAAACCACTTTTGCACTTGTATTAGTGTGGAAAAAACACTTTTTGCACTTGTGACAGTGTTGAAAAACCACTTTTCGCACTTGTGTTAGTGTTGAAAAACCACTTTTCGCACTTGTGTTGGTGCAGGAAACCACTTTTGCACTTGTATTAGTGTGGAAAAAACACTTTTTGCACTTGTGATAGTGTTGAAAAACCACTTTTCGCAGTTGTGCTAGTGTTGAAAAACCACTTTTCGCACTTGTGTTAGTGTTGAAAAACCACTTTTCGCACTTGTGTTGGTGCAGGAAACCACTTTTGCACTTGTATTAGTGTGGAAAAAACACTTTTTGCACTTGTGATAGTGTTGAAAATCCACTTTTCGCACTTGTGTTAGTGTTGAAAAACCACTTTTCGCACTTGTGTTAGTGTTGAAAAACCACTTTTCGCACTTGTGTTGGTGCAGGAAACCACTTTTGCACTTGTATTAGTGTGGAAAAAACACTTTTCGCACTTGTGTTAGTGTTGAAAAACCACTTTTCGCACTTGTGTTAGCGTTGAAAAACCACTTTTCGCACTTGTGTTGGCGTTGAAAAACCACTTTTCGCACTTGTGTTGGTGCAGGAAACCACTTTTGCACTTGTATTAGTGTGGAAAAAACACTTTTTGCACTTGTGATAGTGTTGAAAAACCACTTTTCGCACTTGTGTTAGTGTTGAAAAACCACTTTTCGCACTTGTGTTGGTGCAGGAAACCACTTTTGCACTTGTATTAGTGTGGAAAACCACTTTTCGCACTTGTGTTAGTATTGAAAAACCACTTTTCGCACTTGTGTTGGTGCAGGAAACCACTTCTGCACTTGTATTAGTGTGGAAAAAACACTTTTTGCACTTGTGATAGTGTTGAAAAACCACTTTTCGCACTTGTGTTGGTGTTGAAAAACCACTTTTCGCACTTGTGTTGGTGCAGGAAACCACTTTTGCACTTGTATTAGTGTGGAAAAAACACTTTTTGCACTTGTGATAGTGTTGAAAAACCACTTTTCGCACTCGTGTTAGTGTTGAAAAACCACTTTTCGCACTTGTGTTGGTGCAGGAAACCACTTTTGCACTTGTATTAGTGTGGAAAAAACACTTTTTGCACTTGTGATAGTGTTGAAAAACCACTTTTCGCACTTGTGTTAGTGTTGAAAAACCACTTTTCGCACTTGTGTTGGTGCAGGAAACCACTTTTGCACTTGTATTAGTGTGGAAAAACCACTTTTCGCACTTGTGTTAGTGTTGAAAAACCACTTTTCGCACTTGTGTTAGTGTTGAAAAACCACTTTTCGCACTTGTGTTAGTGTTGAAAAACCACTTTTCGCACTTGTGTTGGTGCAGGAAACCACTTTTGCACTTGTATTAGTGTGGAAAAAACACTTTTTGCACTTGTGATAGTGTTGAAAAACCACTTTTTGCACTTGTGTTAGTGTTGAAAAACCACTTTTCGCACTTGTGTTAGTGTTGAAAAACCACTTTTCGCACTTGTGTTGGTGCAGGAAACCACTTTTGCACTTGTATTAGTGTGGAAAAAACGCTTCTTGCACTTGTGATAGTGTTGAAAAACCACTTTTCGCACTTGTGTTAGTGTTGAAAAACCACTTTTCGCACTTGTATTGGTGCAGGAAACCACTTTTGCACTTGTATTAGTGTGGAAAAAACACTTTTTGCACTTGTGATAGTGTTGAAAAACCACTTTTCGCACTTGTGTTAGTGTTGAAAAACCACTTTTCGCACTTGTGTTGGTGCAGGAAACCACTTTTGCACTTGTATTAGTGTGGAAAAAACACTTTTCGCACTTGTGTTAGTGTTGAAAAACCACTTTTCGCACTTGTGTTAGTGTTGAAAAACCACTTTTTACCTTCGCAAAAGCGGAAGGTTATGTTTTGATCGCTGTGTATTTATTTGTATGTCTGTGTGTGTGTATGTTAATCGCATAACTCAAAAAGTATTCAACCGAATTGCATGAAATTTGGTGGGATGATTGGTTATTATACGGGACACATTTGATTAGATTTTGGGAAACAGATTTGCTCAAATTCTGACTATTTTTTAACTCGATCGTATTTCACTCAAAGTTATGAGCGACTGAAGAAGAAGATGTCCATCCAGGACGTCATCACTATAACGCGATCTCACGCGATCATTTCAACCTCAAAAAAAATTATAATTGCAGATTTGTCAAGAGATGAGGCATATTAACAAACGAATGAAACAGATTTGCTCAAATTCTGACTATTTTTAACTCGATCGTATTTCACTCAAAGTTATGAGCGACTGAAGAAGAGGATGTCCATCCAAGACGTCATCACTATAACGCGATCTCCCGCAATCATTTCAACCTCAAATGAAATTCAAATTGCAGATTTGTCAATCGGGGAGGCATATTAACAGACGAATGAAACAGATTTGCTCAAATTCTGATTTTTAAAAATCGATCGCATTTCACATAAAGTTTCACATCGCATACACTCCCATGCCAAGTACAGAACAGTAGCTGCGGCGAAGGTATGCGCTCTACCGAGTGCCCGGATTCTAGTTGCACTTGTGTTGGTGCAGGAAACTACTTTTGCACTTGTATTAGTGTGGAAAAAACACTTTTTGCACTTGTGATAGTGTTGAAAAACCACTTTTCGCACTTGTGTTAGTGTTGAAAAACCACTTTTCGCACTTGTGTTGGTGCAGGAAACCACTTTTGCACTTGTATTAGTGTGGAAAAACCACTTTTTGCACTTGTGTTAGTGTTGAAAAACCACTTTTCGCACTTGTGTTAGTGTTGAAAAACCACTTTTCGCACTTGCGTTGGTGCAGGAAACCACTTCTGCACTTGTATTAGTGTGGAAAAACCACTTTTTGCACTTGTGTTAGTGTTGAAAAACCACTTTTCGCACTTGTGTTAGTGTTGAAAAACCACTTTTTGCACTTGTGTTGGTGCAGGAAACCACTTTTGCACTTGTATTAGTGTGGAAAAAACACTTTTTGCACTTGTGATAGTGTTGAAAAGCCACTTTTCGCACTTGTGTTAGTGTTGAAAAACCACTTTTCACACTTGTGTTGGTGCAGGAAACCACTTTTGCACTTGTATTAGTGTGGAAAAAACACTTTTCGCACTTGTGTTAGTGTTGAAAAACCACATTTCGCACTTGTGTTAGTGTTGAAAAACCACTTTTCACACTTGTGTTGGTGCAGGAAACCACTTTTGCACTTGTATTAGTGTGGAAAAAACACTTTTTGCACTTGTGATAGTGTTGAAAAACCACTTTTCGCACTTGTGTTAGTGTTGAAAAACCACTTTTCGCACTTGTGTTGGTGCAGGAAACCACTTTTGCACTTGTATTAGTGTGGAAAAAACACTTTTTGCACTTGTGATAGTGTTGAAAAACCACTTTTCGCACTTGTGTTAGTGTTGAAAAACCACTTTTCGCACTTGTGTTAGTGTTGAAAAACCACTTTTCGCACTTGTGTTGGTGCAGGAAACCACTTTTGCAATTGTATTAGTGTTGAAAAACCACTTTTCGCACTTGTGTTGGTGCAGGAAACCACTTTTGCACTTGTATTAGTGTGGAAAAAACACTTTTTGCACTTGTGATAGTGTTGAAAAACCACTTTTCGCTCTTGTGTTAGTGTTGAAAAACCACTTTTCGCACTTGTGTTAGTGTTGAAAAACCACTTTTCGCACTTGTGTTAGTGTTGAAAAACCACTTTTCGCACTTGTGTTGGTGCAGGAAACCACTTTTGCACTTGTATTAGTGTGGAAAAAACACTTTTTGCACTTGTGATAGTGTTGAAAAACCACTTTTCGCACTTGTGTTAGTGTTGAAAAACCACTTTTCGCACTTGTGTTGGTGCAGGAAACCACTTTTGCACTTGTATTAGTGTGGAAAAAACACTTTTCGCACTTGTGTTAGTGTTGAAAAACCACTTTTCGCACTTGTGTTGGTGCAGGAAACCACTTCTGCACTTATATTATTGTGGAAAAAACACTTTTCGCACTTGTGTTAGTGTTGAAAAACCACTTTTCGCACTTGTGTTCGTGTTGAAAAACCACTTTTCGCACTTGTGTTGGTGCAGGAAACCACTTTTGCACTTGTATTAGTGTGGAAAAAACACTTTTTGCACTTGTGATAGTGTTGAAAAACCACTTTTCGCACTTGTGTTAGTGTTCAAAAACCACTTTTCGCACTTGTGTTGGTGCAGGAAACCACTTTTGCACTTGTATTAGTGTGGAGAAAACACTTTTTGCACTTGTGACAGTGTTGAAAAACCACTTTTCGCACTTGTGTTAGTGTTGAAAAACCACTTTTCGCACTTGTGTTGGTGCAGGAAACCACTTTTGCACTTGTATTAGTGTGGAAAAACCACTTTTCGCACTTGTGTTAGTGTTGAAAAACCACTTTTCGCACTTGTGTTAGTGTTGAAAAACCACTTTTCACACTTGTGTTAGTGTTGAAAAACCACTTTTCGCACTTGTGTTGGTGCAGGAAACCACTTTTGCACTTGTATTAGTGTGGAAAAAACACTTTTTGCACTTGTGATAGTGTTGAAAAACCACTTTTCGCACTTGTGTTAGTGTTGAAAAACACTTTTCGCACTTGTGTTAGTGTTGAAAAACCACTTTTCGCACTTGTGTTGGTGCAGGAAACCACTTTTGCACTTGTACTAGTGTGGAAAAAACACTTTTTGCACTTGTGATAGTGTTGAAAAACCACTTTTCGCACTTGTGTTAGTGTTGAAAAACCACTTTTCACACTTGTGTTAGTATTGAAAAACCACTTTTCGCACTTGTGTTGGTGCAGGGAACCACTTTTGCACTTGTATTAGTGTGGAAAAAACACTTTTTGCACTTGTGATAGTGTTGAAAAACCACTTTTCGCACTTGTGTTAGTGTTGAAAAACCACGTTTCGCACTTGTGTTGGTGCAGGAAACCACTTTTGCACTTGTATTAGTGTGGAAAAACCACTTTTCACACTTGTGTTAGTGTTGAAAAACCACTTTTCGCACTTGTGTTAGTGTTGAAAAACCACTTTTCGCACTTGTGTTAGTGTTGAAAAACCACTTTTCGCACTTGTGTTAGTGTTGAAAAACCACTTTTCGCACTTGTGTTGGTGCATGAAACCACTTTTGCACTTGTATTAGTGTGGAAAAAACACTTTTTGCACTTGTGATAGTGTTGAAAAACCACTTTTCGCACTTGTGTTAGTGTTGAAAAACCACTTTTCGCACTTGTGTTAGTGTTGAAAAACCACTTTTTGCACTTGTGTTGGTGCAGGAAACCACTTTTGCACTTGTATTAGTGTGGAAAAAACACTTTTTGCACTTGTGATAGTGTTGAAAAGCCACTTTTCGCACTTGTGTTAGTGTTGAAAAACCACTTTTCACACTTGTGTTGGTGCAGGAAACCACTTTTGCACTTGTATTAGTGTGGAAAAAACACTTTTCGCACTTGTGTTAGTGTTGAAAAACCACATTTCGCACTTGTGTTAGTGTTGAAAAACCACTTTTCACACTTGTGTTGGTGCAGGAAACCACTTTTGCACTTGTAATAGTGTGGAAAAAACACTTTTTGCACTTGTGATAGTGTTGAAAAACCACTTTTCGCACTTGTGTTAGTGTTGAAAAACCACTTTTTGCACTTGTGTTAGTGTTGAAAAACCACTTTTCGCACTTGTGTTAGTGTTGAAAAACCACTTTTCGCACTTGTGTTGGTGCAGGAAACCACTTTTGCACTTGTATTAGTGTGGAAAAAACACTTTTTGCACTTGTGATAGTGTTGAAAAACCACTTTTCGCACTTGTGTTAGTGTTGAAAAACCACTTTTCGCACTTGTGTTAGTGTTGAAAAACCACTTTTCGCACTTGTGTTGGTGCAGGAAACCACTTTTGCAATTGTATTAGTGTGGAAAAAACACTTTTTGCACTTGTGATAGTGTTGAAAAACCACTTTTCGCACTTGTGTTAGTGTTGAAAAACCACTTTTCGCACTTGTGTTAGTGTTGAAAAACCACTTTTCGCACTTGTGTTGGTGCAGGAAACCACTTTTGCACTTGTATTAGTGTGGAAAAAACACTTTTTGCACTTGTGATAGTGTTGAAAAACCACTTTTCGCACTTGTGTTAGTGTTGAAAAACCACTTTTCGCACTTGTGTTGGTGCAGGAAACCACTTTTGCACTTGTATTAGTGTGGAAAAAACACTTTTCGCACTTGTGTTAGTGTTGAAAAACAACTTTTCGCACTTGTGTTGGTGCAGGAAACCACTTCTGCACTTATATTAGTGTGGCAAAAACACTTTTCGCACTTGTGTTAGTGTTGAAAAACCACTTTTCGCACTTGTGTTCGTGTTGAAAAACCACTTTTCGCACTTGTGTTGGTGCAGGAAACAACTTTTGCACTTGTCTTAGTGTGGAAAAAACACTTTTTGCACTTGTGATAGTGTTGAAAAACCACTTTTCGCACTTGTGTTAGTGTTGAAAAACCACTTTTCGCACTTGTGTTGGTGCAGGAAACCACTTTTGCACTTGTATTAGTGTGGAGAAAACACTTTTTGCACTTGTGACAGTGTTGAAAAACCACTTTTCGCACTTGTGTTAGTGTTGAAAAACCACTTTTCGCACTTGTGTTGGTGCAGGAAACCACTTTTGCACTTGTATTAGTGTGGAAAAACCACTTTTCGCACTTGTGTTAGTGTTGAAAAACCACTTATCGCACTTGTGTTAGTGTTGAAAAACCACTTTTCACACTTGTGTTAGTGTTGAAAAACCACTTTTCGCACTTGTGTTGGTGCAGGAAACCACTTTTGCACTTGTATTAGTGTGGAAAAAACACTTTTTGCACTTGTGATAGTGTTGAAAAACCACTTTTCGCACTTGTGTTAGTGTTGAAAAACACTTTTCGCACTTGTGTTAGTGTTGAAAAACCACTTTTCGCACTTGTGTTGGTGCAGGAAACCACTTTTGCACTTGTACTAGTGTGGAAAAAACACTTTTTGCACTTGTGATAGTGTTGAAAAACCACTTTTCGCACTTGTGTTAGTGTTGAAAAACCACTTTTCGCACTTGTGTTAATGTTGAAAAACCACTTTTCGCACTTGTGTTGGTGCAGGAAACCACTTTTGCACTTGTAATAGTGTGGAAAAAACACTTTTTGCACTTGTGATAGTGTTGAAAAACCACTTTTCGCACTTGTGTTAGTGTTGAAAAACCACTTTTCGCACTTGTGTTGGTGCAGGAAACCACTTTTGCACTTGTATTAGTGTGGAAAAACCACTTTTCACACTTGTGTTAGTGTTGAAAAACGACTTTTCGCACTTGTGTTAGTGTTGAAAAACCACTTTTCGCACTTGTGTTGGTGCAGGAAACCACTTCTGCACTTGTATTAGTGTGGAAAAAACACTTTTTGCACTTGTGATAGTGTTGAAAAACCACTTTTCGCACTTGTGTTGGTGTTGATAAACCACTTTTCGCACTTGTGTTGGTGCAGGAAACCACTTTTGCACTTGTATTAGTGTGGAAAAAACACTTTTTGCACTTGTGATAGTGTTGAAAAACCACTTTTCGCACTTGTGTTAGTGTTGAAAAACCACTTTTCGCACTTGTGTTGGTGCAGGAAACCACTTTTGCACTTGTATTAGTGCTGAAAAAACACTTTTTGCCCTTGTGATAGTGTTGAAAAACCACTTTTCGCACTTGTGTTAGTGTTGAAAAACCACTTTTCGCACTTGTGTTGGTGCAGGAAACCACTTTTGCACTTATATTAGTGTGGGAAAACCACTTTTCGCACTTGTGTTAGTGTTGAAAAACCACTTTTCGCACTTGTGTTAGTGTTGAAAAACCACTTTTCGCACTTGTGTTAGTGTTGAAAAACCACTTTTCGCACTTGTGTTGGTGCAGGAAACCACTTTTGCACTTGTATTCGTGTGGAAAAAACACTTTTTGCACTTGTGATAGTGTTGAAAAACCACTTTTCGCACTTGTGTTGGTGTTGAAAAACCACTTTTCGCACTTGTGTTGGTGCAGGAAACCACTTTTGCACTTGTATTAGTGTGGAAAAAACACTTTTCGCATTTGTGTTAGTGTTGAAAAACCACTTTTCGCACTTGTGTTAGTGTTGAAAAACCACTTTTCGCACTTGTGTTGGTGCAGGAAACCACTTCTGCACTTGTATTAGTGTGGAAAAAACACTTTTTGCACTTGTGATAGTGTTGAAAAACCACTTTTCGCACTTGTGTTAGTGTTGAAAAACCACTTTTCGCACTTGTGTTGGTGCAGGAAACCACTTTTGCACTTGTATTTGTGTGGAAAAAACACTTTTTGCACTTGTGATAGTGTTGAAAAACCACTTTTCGCACTTGTGTTAGTGTTGAAAAACCACTTTTCGCACATGTGTTGGTGCAGGAAACCACTTTTGCACTTGTATTAGTGTGGAAAAACCACTTTTCGCACTTGTGTTAGTGTTGAAAAACCACTTTTCGCACTTGTGTTAGTGTTGAAAAACCACTTTTCGCACTTGTGTTAGTGTTGAAAAACCACTTTTCACAATTGTGTTGGTGCAGGAAACCACTTTTGCACTTGTATTAGTGTGGAAAAAACACTTTTTGCACTTGTGATAGTGTTGAAAAACCACTTTTCGCACTTGTGTTAGTGTTGAAAAACCACTTTTCGCACTTGTGTTAGTGTTGAAAAACCACTTTTCGCACTTGTGTTGGTGCAGGAAACCACTTTTGCACTTGTATTAGTGTTGAAAAACCACTTTTCGCACTTGTGTTAGTGTTGAAAAACCACTTTTCGCACATGTGTTAGTGTTGAAAAACCACTTTTTGCACTTGTGTTGGTGCAGGAAACCAATTTTGCACTTGTATTAGTGTGGAAAAAACACTTTTTGCACTTGTGATAGTGTTGAAAAGCCACTTTTCGCACTTGTGTTAGTGTTGAAAAACCACTTTTCACACTTGTGTTGGTGCAGGAAACCACGTTTGCACTTGTATTAGTGTGGAAAAAACACTTTTCGCACTTGTGTTAGTGTTGAAAAACCACTTTTCGCACTTGTGTTAGTGTTGAAAAACCACTTTTCACACTTGTGTTGGTGCAGGAAACCACATTTGCACTTGTATTAGTGTGGAAAAAACACTTTTTGCACTTGTGATAGTGTTGAAAAACCACTTTTCGCACTTGTGTTAGTGTTGAAAAACCACTTTTTGCACTTGTGTTAGTGTTGAAAAACCACTTTTCGCACTTGTGTTAGTGTTGAAAAACCACTTTTCGCACTTGTGTTGGTGCAGGAAACCACTTTTGCATTTGTATTAGTGTGGAAAAAACACTTTTCGCACTTGTGTTAGTGTTGAAAAACCACTTTTCGCACTTGTGTTAGTGTTGAAAAACCACTTTTCGCACTTGTGTTGGTGCAGGAAACCACTTCTGCACTTATATTAGTGTGGAAAAAACACTTTTCGCACTTGTGTTAGTGTTGAAAAACCACTTTTCGCACTTGTGTTCGTGTTGAAAAACCACTTTTCGCACTTGTGTTGGTGCAGGAAACCACTTTTGCACTTGTATTAGTGTGGAAAAAACACTTTTTGCACTTGTGATAGTGTTAAAAAACCACTTTTCGCACTTGTGTTATTGTTGAAAAACCACTTTTCGCACTTGTGTTAGTGTTGAAAAACCACTTTTCACACTTGTGTTAGTGTTGAAAAACCACTTTTCGCACTTGTGTTGGTGCAGGAAACCACTTTTGCACTTGTATTAGTGTGGAAAAAACACTTTTTGCACTTGTGATAGTGTTGAAAAACCACTTTTCGCACTTGTGTTAGTGTTGAAAAACCACTTTTCGCACTTGTGTTGGTGCAGGAAAGCACTTTTGCACTTGTATTAGTGTGGAAAAAACACTTTTCGCACTTGTGATAGTGTTGAAAAACCACATTTCGCACTTGTGTTAGTGTTGAAAAACCACTTTTCGCACTTGTGTTGGTGCAGGAAACCACTTTTGCACTTGTATTAGTGTGGAAAAACCACTTTTCGCACTTGTGTTAGTGTTGAAAAACCACTTTTCGCACTTGTGTTAGTGTTGAAAAACCACTTTTCGCACTTGTGTTGGTGCATGAAACCACTTCTGCACTTGTATTAGTGTGGAAAAAACACTTTTTGCACTTGTGATAGTGTTGAAAAACCACTTTTCGCACTTGTGTTGGTGTTGATAAACCACTTTTCGCACTTGTGTTGGTGCAGGAAACCACTTTTGCACTTGTATTAGTGTGGAAAAAACACTTTTTGCACTTGTGATAGTGTTGAAAAACCACTTTTCGCACTTGTGCTAGTGTTGAAAAACCACTTTTCGCACTTGTGTTGGTGCAGGAAACCACTTTTGCACTTGTATTAGTGTGGAAAAAACACTTTTTGCACTTGTGATAGTGTTGAAAAACGACTTTTCGCACTTGTGTTAGTGTTGAAAAACCACTTTTCGCACTTGTGTTCGTGCAGGAAACCACTTTTGCACTTGTATTAGTGTGGAAAAACCACTTTTCGCACTTGTGTTAGTGTTGAAAAACCACTTTTCGCACTTGTGTTAGTGTTGAAAAACCACTTTTCGCACTTGTGTTAGTGTTGAAAAACCACTTTTCGCACTTGTGTTGGTGCAGGAAACCACTTTTGCACTTGTATTAGTGTGGAAAAAACACTTTTTGCACTTGTGATAGTGTTGAAAAACCAGTTTTCGCACTTGTGTTAGTGTTGAAAAACCACTTTTCGCACTTGTGTTGGTGCAGGAAACCACTTTTGCACTTGTATTAGTGTGGAAAAGCCACTTTTCGCACTTGTGTTAGTGTTGAAAAACCACTTTTCGCACTTGTGTTAGTGTTGAAAAACCACTTTTCGCACTTGTGTTGGTGCAGGAAACCACTTCTGCACTTGTATTAGTGTGGAAAAAACACTTTTTGCACTTGTGATAGTGTTGAAAAACCACTTTTCGCACTTGTGTTGGTGTTGATAAACCACTTTTCGCACTTGTGTTGGTGCAGGAAACCACTTTTGCACTTGTATTAGTGTGGAAAAAACACTTTTTGCACTTGTGATAGTGTTGAAAAACCACTTTTCGCATTTGTGTTAGTGTTGAAAAACACTTTTCGCACTTGTGTTAGTGTTGAAAAACCACTTTTCGCACTTGTGTTGGTGCAGGAAACCACTTTTGCACTTGTATTAGTGTGGAAAAAACACTTTTTGCACTTGTGATAGTGTTGAAAAACCACTTTTCGCACTTGTGTTAGTGTTGAAAAACCACTTTTCACACTTGTGTTAGTGTTGAAAAACCACTTTTCGCACTTGTGTTGGTGCAGGAAACCACTTTTGCACTTGTATTAGTGTGGAAAAAACACTTTTTGCACTTGTGATAGTGTTGAAAAACCACTTTTCGCACTTGTGTTAGTGTTGAAAAACCACTTTTCGCACTTGTGTTGGTGCAGGAAACCACTTTTGCACTTGTATTAGTGTGGAAAAACCACTTTTCACACTTGTGTTAGTGTTGAAAAACCACTTTTCGCACTTGTGTTAGTGTTGAAAAACCACTTTTCGCACTTGTGTTGGTGCAGGAAACCACTTCTGCACTTGTATTAGTGTGGAAAAAACACTTTTTGCACTTGTGATAGTGTTGAAAAACCACTTTTCGCACTTGTGTTGGTGTTGATAAACCACTTTTCGCACTTGTGTTGGTGCAGGAAACCACTTTTGCACTTGTATTAGTGTGGAAAAAACACTTTTTGCACTTGTGATAGTGTTGAAAAACCACTTTTCGCACTTGTGCTAGTGTTGAAAAACCACTTTTCGCACTTGTGTTGGTGCAGGAAACCACTTTTGCACTTGTATTAGTGTGGAAAAACCACTTTTTGCACTTGTGATAGTGTTGAAAAACCACTTTTCGCACTTGTGTTAGTGTTGAAAAACCACTTTTCGCACTTGTGTTGGTGCAGGAAACCACTTTTGCACTTGTATTAGTGTGGAAAAACCACTTTTCGCACTTGTGTTAGTGTTGAAAAACCACTTTTCGCACTTGTGTTAGTGTTGAAAAACCACTTTTCGCACTTGTGTTAATGTTGAAAAACCACTTTTCGCACTTGTGTTGGTGCAGGAAACCACTTTTGCACTTGTATTAGTGTGGAAAAAACACTTTTTGCACTTGTGATAGTGTTGAAAAACCACTTTTCGCACTTGTGTTAGTGTTGAAAAACCACTTTTCGCACTTGTGTTGGTGCAGGAAACCACTTTTGCACTTGTATTAGTGTGGAAAAACCACTTTTCACACTTGTGTTAGTGTTGAAAAACCACTTTTCGCACTTGTGTTAGTGTTGAAAAACCACTTTTCGCACTTGTGTTGGTGCAGGAAACCACTTCTGCACTTGTATTAGTGTGGAAAAAACACTTTTTGCACTTGTGATAGTGTTGAAAAACCACTTTTCGCACTTGTGTTGGTGTTGATAAACCACTTTTCGCACTTGTGTTGGTGCAGGAAACCACTTTTGCACTTGTATTAGTGTGGAAAAAACACTTTTTGCACTTGTGATAGTGTTGAAAAACCACTTTTCGCACTTGTGTTAGTGTTGAAAAACCACTTTTCGCACTTGTGTTGGTGCAGGAAACCACTTTTGCACTTGTATTAGTGCTGAAAAAACACTTTTTCCCCTTGTGATAGTGTTGAAAAACCACTTTTCGCACTTGTGTTAGTGTTGAAAAACCACTTTTCGCACTTGTGTTGGTGCAGGAAACCACTTTTGCACTTGTATTAGTGTGGGAAAACCACTTTTCGCACTTGTGTTAGTGTTGAAAAACCACTTTTCGCACTTGTGTTAGTGTTGAAAAACCACTTTTCGCACTTGTGTTAGTGTTGAAAAACCACTTTTCGCACTTGTGTTGGTGCAGGAAACCACTTTTGCACTTGTAGTTGGTGCAGGAAACCACTTCTGCACTTATATTAGTGTGGAAAAAACACTTTTCGCACTTGTGTTAGTGTTGAAAAACCACTTTTCGCACTTGTGTTCGTGTTGAAAAACCACTTTTCGCACTTGTGTTGGTGCAGGAAACCACTTTTGCACTTGTATTAGTGTGGAAAAAACACTTTTTGCACTTGTGATAGTGTTGAAAAACCACTTTTCGCACTTGTGTTATTGTTGAAAAACCACTTTTCGCACTTGTGTTAGTGTTGAAAAACCACTTTTCACACTTGTGTTAGTGTTGAAAAACCACTTTTCGCACTTGTGTTGGTGCAGGAAACCACTTTTGCACTTGTATTAGTGTGGAAAAAACACTTTTTGCACTTGTGATTGTGTTGAAAAACCACTTTTCGCACTTGTGTTAGTGTTGAAAAACCACTTTTCGCACTTGTGTTGGTGCAGGAAAGCACTTTTGCACTTGTATTAGTGTGGAAAAAACACTTTTCGCACTTGTGATAGTGTTGAAAAACCACATTTCGCACTTGTGTTAGTGTTGAAAAACCACTTTTCGCACTTGTGTTGGTGCAGGAAACCACTTTTGCACTTGTATTAGTGTGGAAAAACCACTTTTCGCACTTGTGTTAGTGTTGAAAAACCACTTTTCGCACTTGTGTTAGTGTTGAAAAACCACTTTTCGCACTTGTGTTGGTGCATGAAACCACTTCTGCACTTGTATTAGTGTGGAAAAAACACTTTTTGCACTTGTGATAGTGTTGAAAAACCACTTTTCGCACTTGTGTTGGTGTTGATAAACCACTTTTCGCACTTGTGTTGGTGCAGGAAACCACTTTTGCACTTGTATTAGTGTGGAAAAAACACTTTTTGCACTTGTGATAGTGTTGAAAAACCACTTTTCGCACTTGTGCTAGTGTTGAAAAACCACTTTTCGCACTTGTGTTGGTGCAGGAAACCACTTTTGCACTTGTATTAGTGTGGAAAAAACACTTTTTGCACTTGTGATAGTGTTGAAAAACGACTTTTCGCACTTGTGTTAGTGTTGAAAAACCACTTTTCGCACTTGTGTTCGTGCAGGAAACCACTTTTGCACTTGTATTAGTGTGGAAAAACCACTTTTCGCACTTGTGTTAGTGTTGAAAAACCACTTTTCGCACTTGTGTTAGTGTTGAAAAACCACTTTTCGCACTTGTGTTAGTGTTGAAAAACCACTTTTCGCACTTGTGTTGGTGCAGGAAACCACTTTTGCACTTGTATTAGTGTGGAAAAACCACTTTTCGCACTTGTGTTAGTGTTGAAAAACCACTTTTCGCACTTGTGTTAGTGTTGAAAAACCACTTTTCGCACTTGTGTTGGTGCAGGAAACCACTTTTGCACTTGTATTAGTGTGGAAAAAACACTTTTTGCACTTGTGATAGTGTTGAAAAACCACTTTTCGCACTTGTGTTAGTGTTGAAAAACCACTTTTCGCACTTGTGTTAGTGTTGAAAAACCACTTTTCGCACTTGTGTTGGTGCAGGAAACCACTTTTGCACTTGTATTAGTGTGGAAAAAACACTTTTTGCACTTGTGACAGTGTTGAAAAACCACTTTTCGCACTTGTGTTAGTGTTGAAAAACCACTTTTCACACTTGTGTTGGTGCAGGAAACCACTTTTGCACTTGTATTAGTGTGGAAAAAACACTTTTTGCACTTGTGATAGTGTTGAAAAACCACTTTTCGCAGTTGTGCTAGTGTTGAAAAACCACTTTTCGCCCTTGTGTTAGTGTTGAAAAACCACTTTTCGCACTTGTGTTGGTGCAGGAAACCACTTTTGCACTTGTATTAGTGTGGAAAAAACACTTTTTGCACTTGTGATAGTGTTGAAAATCCACTTTTCGCACTTGTGTTAGTGTTGAAAAACCACTTTTCGCACTTGTGTTAGTGTTGAAAAACCACTTTTCGCACTTGTGTTGGTGCAGGAAACCACTTTTGCACTTGTATTAGTGTGGAAAAAACACTTTTTGCACTTGTGATAGTGTTGAAAAACCACTTTTCACACTTGTGTTAGTGTTGAAAAACCACTTTTCGCACTTGTGTTGGTGCAGGAAACCACTTTTGCACTTGTATTAGTGTGGAAAAAACACTTTTCGCACTTGTGTTAGTGTTGAAAAACCACTTTTCGCACTTGTGTTAGCGTTGAAAAACCACTTTTCGCACTTGTGTTGGCGTTGAAAAACCACTTTTCGCACTTGTGTTGGTGCAGGAAACCACTTTTGCACTTGTATTGGTGTGGAAAAAACACTTTTTGCACTTGTGATAGTGTTGAAAAACCACTTTTCGCACTTGTGTTAGTGTTGAAAAACCACTTTTCGCACTTGTGTTGGTGCAGGAAACCACTTTTGCACTTGTATTAGTGTGGAAAACCACTTTTCGCACTTGTGTTAGTATTGAAAAACCACTTTTCGCACTTGTGTTGGTGCAGGAAACCACTTCTGCACTTGTATTAGTGTGGAAAAAACACTTTTTGCACTTGTGATAGTGTTGAAAAACCACTTTTCGCACTTGTGTTGGTGTTGAAAAACCACTTTTCGCACTTGTGTTGGTGCAGGAAACCACTTTTGCACTTTTATTAGTGTGGAAAAAACACTTTTTGCACTTGTGATAGTGTTGAAAAACCACTTTTCGCACTCGTGTTAGAGTTGAAAAACCACTTTTCGCACTTGTGTTGGTGCAGGAAACCACTTTTGCACTTGTATTAGTGTGGAAAAAACACTTTTTGCACTTGTGATAGTGTTGAAAAACCACTTTTCGCACTTGTGTTAGTGTTGAAAAACCACTTTTCGCACTTGTGTTGGTGCAGGAAACCACTTTTGCACTTGTATTAGTGTGGAAAAACCACTTTTCGCACTTGTGTTAGTGTTGAAAAACCACTTTTCGCACTTGTGTTAGTGTTGAAAAACCACATTTCGCACTTGTGTTAGTGTTGAAAAACCACTTTTCGCACTTGTGTTGGTGCAGGAAACCACTTTTGCACTTGTATTAGTGTGGAAAAAACACTTTTTGCACTTGTGATAGTGTTGAAAAACCACTTTTTGCACTTGTGTTAGTGTTGAAAAACCACTTTTCGCACTTGTGTTAGTGTTGAAAAACCACTTTTCGCACTTGTGTTGGTGCAGGAAACCACTTTTGCACTTGTATTAGTGTGGAAAAAACGGCTCTTGCACTTGTGATAGTGTTGAAAAACCACTTTTCGCACTTGTGTTAGTGTTGAAAAACCACTTTTCGCACTTGTATTGGTGCAGGAAACCACTTTTGCACTTGTATTAGTGTGGAAAAAACACTTTTTGCACTTGTGATAGTGTTGAAAAACCACTTTTCGTACTTGTGTTAGTGTTGAAAAACCACTTTTCGCACTTGTGTTGGTGCAGGAAACCACTTTGCACTTGTATTAGTGTGGAAAAAACACTTTTCGCACTTGTGTTAGTGTTGAAAAACCACTTTTCGCACTTGTGTTAGTGTTGAAAAACCACTTTTTGCACTTGTGTTGGTGCAGGAAACTACTTTTGCACTTGTATTAGTGTGGAAAAAACACTTTTTGCACTTGTGATAGTGTTGAAAAACCACTTTTCGCACTTGTGTTAGTGTTGAAAAACCACTTTTCGCACTTGTGTTGGTGCAGGAAACCACTTTTGCACTTGTATTAGTGTGGAAAAACCACTTTTTGCACTTGTGTTAGTGTTGAAAAACCACTTTTCGCACTTGTGTTAGTGTTGAAAAACCACTTTTCGCACTTGCGTTGGTGCAGGAAACCACTTCTGCACTTGTATTAGTGTGGAAAAAACACTTTTTGCACTTGTGATAGTGTTGAAAAACCACTTTTCGCACTTGTGTTAGTGTTGAAAAACCACTTTTCGCACTTGTGTTGGTGCAGGAAACCACTTTTGCACTTGTATTAGTGTGGAAAAAACACTTTTTGCACTTGTGATAGTGTTGAAAAACCACTTTTCGCACTTGTGTTAGTGTTGAAAAACCACTTTTCGCACTTGTGTTAGTGTTGAAAAACCACTTTTTGCACTTGTGTTGGTGCAGGAAACCACTTTTGCACTTGTATTAGTGTGGAAAAAACACTTTTTGCACTTGTGATAGTGTTGAAAAGCCACTTTTCGCACTTGTGTTAGTGTTGAAAAACCACTTTTCACACTTGTGTTGGTGCAGGAAACCACTTTTGCACTTGTATTAGTGTGGAAAAAACACTTTTCGCACTTGTGTTAGTGTTGAAAAACCACATTTCGCACTTGTGTTAGTGTTGAAAAACCACTTTTCACACTTGTGTTGGTGCAGGAAACCACTTTTGCACTTGTATTAGTGTGGAAAAAACACTTTTTGCACTTGTGATAGTGTTGAAAAACCACTTTTCGCACTTGTGTTAGTGTTGAAAAACCACTTTTCGCACTTGTGTTGGTGCAGGAAACCACTTTTGCACTTGTATTAGTGTGGAAAAAACACTTTTTGCACTTGTGATAGTGTTGAAAAACCACTTTTCGCACTTGTGTTAGTGTTGAAAAACCACTTTTCGCACTTGTGTTAGTGTTGAAAAACCACTTTTCGCACTTGTGTTGGTGCAGGAAACCACTTTTGCAATTGTATTAGTGTTGAAAAACCACTTTTCGCACTTGTGTTGGTGCAGGAAACCACTTTTGCACTTGTATTAGTGTGGAAAAAACACTTTTTGCACTTGTGATAGTGTTGAAAAACCACTTTTCGCACTTGTGTTAGTGTTGAAAAACCACTTTTCGCACTTGTGTTAGTGTTGAAAAACCACTTTTCGCACTTGTGTTAGTGTTGAAAAACCACTTTTCGCACTTGTGTTGGTGCAGGAAACCACTTTTGCACTTGTATTAGTGTGGAAAAAACACTTTTTGCACTTGTGATAGTGTTGAAAAACCACTTTTCGCACTTGTGTTAGTGTTGAAAAACCACTTTTCGCACTTGTGTTGGTGCAGGAAACCACTTTTGCACTTGTATTAGTGTGGAAAAAACACTTTTCGCACTTGTGTTAGTGTTGAAAAACCACTTTTCGCACTTGTGTTGGTGCAGGAAACCACTTCTGCACTTATATTATTGTGGAAAAAACACTTTTCGCACTTGTGTTAGTGTTGAAAAACCACTTTTCGCACTTGTGTTCGTGTTGAAAAACCACTTTTCGCACTTGTGTTGGTGCAGGAAACCACTTTTGCACTTGTATTAGTGTGGAAAAAACACTTTTTGCACTTGTGATAGTGTTGAAAAACCACTTTTCGCACTTGTGTTAGTGTTCAAAAACCACTTTTCGCACTTGTGTTGGTGCAGGAAACCACTTTTGCACTTGTATTAGTGTGGAGAAAACACTTTTTGCACTTGTGACAGTGTTGAAAAACCACTTTTCGCACTTGTGTTAGTGTTGAAAAACCACTTTTCGCACTTGTGTTGGTGCAGGAAACCACTTTTGCACTTGTATTAGTGTGGAAAAACCACTTTTCGCACTTGTGTTAGTGTTGAAAAACCACTTTTCGCACTTGTGTTAGTGTTGAAAAACCACTTTTCACACTTGTGTTAGTGTTGAAAAACCACTTTTCGCACTTGTGTTGGTGCAGGAAACCACTTTTGCACTTGTATTAGTGTGGAAAAAACACTTTTTGCACTTGTGATAGTGTTGAAAAACCACTTTTCGCACTTGTGTTAGTGTTGAAAAACACTTTTCGCACTTGTGTTAGTGTTGAAAAACCTCTTTTCGCACTTGTGTTGGTGCAGGAAACCACTTTTGCACTTGTACTAGTGTGGAAAAAACACTTTTTGCACTTGTGATAGTGTTGAAAAACCACTTTTCGCACTTGTGTTAGTGTTGAAAAACCACTTTTCACACTTGTGTTAGTATTGAAAAACCACTTTTCGCACTTGTGTTGGTGCAGGAAACCACTTTTGCACTTGTATTAGTGTGGAAAAAACACTTTTTGCACTTGTGATAGTGTTGAAAAACCACTTTTCGCACTTGTGTTAGTGTTGAAAAACCACTTTTCGCACTTGTGTTGGTGCAGGAAACCACTTTTGCACTTGTATTAGTGTGGAAAAACCACTTTTCGCACTTGTGTTAGTGTTGAAAAACCACTTTTCGCACTTGTGTTAGTGTTGAAAAACCACTTTTCGCACTTGTGTTAGTGTTGAAAAACCACTTTTCGCACTTGTGTTAGTGTTGAAAAACCACTTTTCGCACTTGTGTTGGTGCAGGAAACCACTTTTGCACTTGTATTAGTGTGGAAAAAACACTTTTTGCACTTGTGATAGTGTTGAAAAACCACTTTTCGCACTTGTGTTAGTGTTGAAAAACCACTTTTCGCACTTGTGTTAGTGTTGAAAAACCACTTTTTGCACTTGTGTTGGTGCAGGAAACCACTTTTTGCACTTGTGATAGTGTTGAAAAGCCACTTTTCGCACTTGTGTTAGTGTTGAAAAACCACTTTTCACACTTGTGTTGGTGCAGGAAACCACTTTTGCACTTGTATTAGTGTGGAAAAAACACTTTTCGCACTTGTGTTAGTGTTGAAAAACCACATTTCGCACTTGTGTTAGTGTTGAAAAACCACTTTTCACACTTGTGTTGGTGCAGGAAACCACTTTTGCACTTGTAATAGTGTGGAAAAAACACTTTTTGCACTTGTGATAGTGTTGAAAAACCACTTTTCGCACTTGTGTTAGTGTTGAAAAACCACTTTTTGCACTTGTGTTAGTGTTGAAAAACCACTTTTCGCACTTGTGTTAGTGTTGAAAAACCACTTTTCGCACTTGTGTTGGTGCAGGAAACCACTTTTGCACTTGTATTAGTGTGGAAAAAACACTTTTTGCACTTGTGATAGTGTTGAAAAACCACTTTTCGCACTTGTGTTAGTGTTGAAAAACCACTTTTCGCACTTGTGTTAGTGTTGAAAAACCACTTTTCGCACTTGTGTTGGTGCAGGAAACCACTTTTGCAATTGTATTAGTGTGGAAAAAACACTTTTTGCACTTGTGATAGTGTTGAAAAACCACTTTTCGCACTTGTGTTAGTGTTGAAAAACCACTTTTCGCACTTGTGTTAGTGTTGAAAAACCACTTTTCGCACTTGTGTTGGTGCAGGAAACCACTTTTGCACTTGTATTAGTGTGGAAAAAACACTTTTTGCACTTGTGACAGTGTTGAAAAACCACTTTTCGCACTTGTGTTAGTGTTGAAAAACCACTTTTCGCACTTGTGTTGGTGCAGGAAACCACTTTTGCACTTGTATTAGTGTGGAAAAACCACTTTTCGCACTTGTGTTAGTGTTGAAAAACCACTTTTCGCACTTGTGTTAGTGTTGAAAAACCACTTTTCACACTTGTGTTAGTGTTGAAAAACCACTTTTCGCACTTGTGTTGGTGCAGGAAACCACTTTTGCACTTGTATTAGTGTGGAAAAAACACTTTTTGCACTTGTGATAGTGTTGAAAAACCACTTTTCGCACTTGTGTTAGTGTTGAAAAACACTTTTCGCACTTGTGTTAGTGTTGAAAAACCACTTTTCGCACTTGTGTTGGTGCAGGAAACCACTTTTGCACTTGTACTAGTGTGGAAAAAACACTTTTTGCACTTGTGATAGTGTTGAAAAACCACTTTTCGCACTTGTGTTAGTGTTGAAAAACCACTTTTCGCACTTGTGTTAATGTTGAAAAACCACGTTTCGCACTTGTGTTGGTGCAGGAAACCACTTTTGCACTTGTATTAGTGTGGAAAAAACACTTTTTGCACTTGTGATAGTGTTGAAAAACCACTTTTCGCACTTGTGTTAGTGTTGAAAAACCACTTTTCGCACTTGTGTTGGTGCAGGAAACCACTTTTGCACTTGTATTAGTGTGGAAAAACCACTTTTCACACTTGTGTTAGTGTTGAAAAACGACTTTTCGCACTTGTGTTAGTGTTGAAAAACCACTTTTCGCACTTGTGTTGGTGCAGGAAACCACTTCTGCACTTGTATTAGTGTGGAAAAAACACTTTTTGCACTTGTGATAGTGTTGAAAAACCACTTTTCGCACTTGTGTTGGTGTTGATAAACCACTTTTCGCACTTGTGTTGGTGCAGGAAACCACTTTTGCACTTGTATTAGTGTGGAAAAAACACTTTTTGCACTTGTGATAGTGTTGAAAAACCACTTTTCGCACTTGTGTTAGTGTTGAAAAACCACTTTTCGCACTTGTGTTGGTGCAGGAAACCACTTTTGCACTTGTATTAGTGCTGAAAAAACACTTTTTGCCCTTGTGATAGTGTTGAAAAACCACTTTTCGCACTTGTGTTAGTGTTGAAAAACCACTTTTCGCACTTGTGTTGGTGCAGGAAACCACTTTTGCACTTATATTAGTGTGGGAAAACCACTTTTCGCACTTGTGTTAGTGTTGAAAAACCACTTTTCGCACTTGTGTTAGTGTTGAAAAACCACTTTTCGCACTTGTGTTAGTGTTGAAAAACCACTTTTCGCACTTGTGTTGGTGCAGGAAACCACTTTTGCACTTGTATTCGTGTGGAAAAAACACTTTTTGCACTTGTGATAGTGTTGAAAAACCACTTTTCGCACTTGTGTTGGTGTTGAAAAACCACTTTTCGCACTTGTGTTGGTGCAGGAAACCACTTTTGCACTTGTATTAGTGTGGAAAAAACACTTTTCGCATTTGTGTTAGTGTTGAAAAACCACTTTTCGCACTTGTGTTAGTGTTGAAAAACCACTTTTCGCACTTGTGTTGGTGCAGGAAACCACTTCTGCACTTGTATTAGTGTGGAAAAAACACTTTTTGCACTTGTGATAGTGTTGAAAAACCACTTTTCGCACTTGTGTTAGTGTTGAAAAACCACTTTTCGCACTTGTGTTGGTGCAGGAAACCACTTTTGCACTTGTACTTGTGTGGAAAAAACACTTTTTGCACTTGTGATAGTGTTGAAAAACCACTTTTCGCACTTGTGTTAGTGTTGAAAAACCACTTTTCGCACATGTGTTGGTGCAGGAAACCACTTTTGCACTTGTATTAGTGTGGAAAAACCACTTTTCGCACTTGTGTTAGTGTTGAAAAACCACTTTTCGCACTTGTGTTAGTGTTGAAAAACCACTTTTCGCACTTGTGTTAGTGTTGAAAAACCACTTTTCACAATTGTGTTGGTGCAGGAAACCACTTTTGCACTTGTATTAGTGTGGAAAAAACACTTTTTGCACTTGTGATAGTGTTGAAAAACCACTTTTCGCACTTGTGTTAGTGTTGAAAAACCACTTTTCGCACTTGTGTTAGTGTTGAAAAACCACTTTTCGCACTTGTGTTGGTGCAGGAAACCACTTTTGCACTTGTATTAGTGTGGAAAAAACACTTTTTGCACTTGTGATAGTGTTGAAAAACCACTTTTCGCACTTGTGTTAGTGTTGAAAAACCACTTT
Organism: Myxine glutinosa; assembly: GCF_964187855.1. Taxonomy (NCBI): domain Eukaryota; kingdom Metazoa; phylum Chordata; class Myxini; order Myxiniformes; family Myxinidae; genus Myxine; species Myxine glutinosa. The sequence continues at coordinate 97,963 of NW_027617387.1, forward strand.
TCGCACATGTGTTAGTGTTGAAAAACCACTTTTTGCACTTGTGTTGGTGCAGGAAACCAATTTTGCACTTGTATTAGTGTGGAAAAAACACTTTTTGCACTTGTGATAGTGTTGAAAAGCCACTTTTCGCACTTGTGTTAGTGTTGAAAAACCACTTTTCACACTTGTGTTGGTGCAGGAAACCACGTTTGCACTTGTATTAGTGTGGAAAAAACACTTTTCGCACTTGTGTTAGTGTTGAAAAACCACTTTTCGCACTTGTGTTAGTGTTGAAAAACCACTTTTCACACTTGTGTTGGTGCAGGAAACCACATTTGCACTTGTATTAGTGTGGAAAAAACACTTTTTGCACTTGTGATAGTGTTGAAAAACCACTTTTCGCACTTGTGTTAGTGTTGAAAAACCACTTTTTGCACTTGTGTTAGTGTTGAAAAACCACTTTTCGCACTTGTGTTAGTGTTGAAAAACCACTTTTCGCACTTGTGTTGGTGCAGGAAACCACTTTTGCATTTGTATTAGTGTGGAAAAAACACTTTTCGCACTTGTGTTAGTGTTGAAAAACCACTTTTCGCACTTGTGTTAGTGTTGAAAAACCACTTTTCGCACTTGTGTTGGTGCAGGAAACCACTTCTGCACTTATATTAGTGTGGAAAAAACACTTTTCGCACTTGTGTTAGTGTTGAAAAACCACTTTTCGCACTTGTGTTCGTGTTGAAAAACCACTTTTCGCACTTGTGTTGGTGCAGGAAACCACTTTTGCACTTGTATTAGTGTGGAAAAAACACTTTTTGCACTTGTGATAGTGTTGAAAAACCACTTTTCGCACTTGTGTTATTGTTGAAAAACCACTTTTCGCACTTGTGTTAGTGTTGAAAAACCACTTTTCACACTTGTGTTAGTGTTGAAAAACCACTTTTCGCACTTGTGTTGGTGCAGGAAACCACTTTTGCACTTGTATTAGTGTGGAAAAAACACTTTTTGCACTTGTGATAGTGTTGAAAAACCACTTTTCGCACTTGTGTTAGTGTTGAAAAACCACTTTTCGCACTTGTGTTGGTGCAGGAAAGCACTTTTGCACTTGTATTAGTGTGGAAAAAACACTTTTCGCACTTGTGATAGTGTTGAAAAACCACATTTCGCACTTGTGTTAGTGTTGAAAAACCACTTTTCGCACTTGTGTTGGTGCAGGAAACCACTTTTGCACTTGTATTAGTGTGGAAAAACCACTTTTCGCACTTGTGTTAGTGTTGAAAAACCACTTTTCGCACTTGTGTTAGTGTTGAAAAACCACTTTTCGCACTTGTGTTGGTGCATGAAACCACTTCTGCACTTGTATTAGTGTGGAAAAAACACTTTTTGCACTTGTGATAGTGTTGAAAAACCACTTTTCGCACTTGTGTTGGTGTTGATAAACCACTTTTCGCACTTGTGTTGGTGCAGGAAACCACTTTTGCACTTGTATTAGTGTGGAAAAAACACTTTTTGCACTTGTGATAGTGTTGAAAAACCACTTTTCGCACTTGTGCTAGTGTTGAAAAACCACTTTTCGCACTTGTGTTGGTGCAGGAAACCACTTTTGCACTTGTATTAGTGTGGAAAAAACACTTTTTGCACTTGTGATAGTGTTGAAAAACGACTTTTCGCACTTGTGTTAGTGTTGAAAAACCACTTTTCGCACTTGTGTTCGTGCAGGAAACCACTTTTGCACTTGTATTAGTGTGGAAAAACCACTTTTCGCACTTGTGTTAGTGTTGAAAAACCACTTTTCGCACTTGTGTTAGTGTTGAAAAACCACTTTTCGCACTTGTGTTAGTGTTGAAAAACCACTTTTCGCACTTGTGTTGGTGCAGGAAACCACTTTTGCACTTGTATTAGTGTGGAAAAAACACTTTTTGCACTTGTGATAGTGTTGAATTACCAGTTTTCGCACTTGTGTTAGTGTTGAAAAACCACTTTTCGCACTTGTGTTGGTGCAGGAAACCACTTTTGCACTTGTATTAGTGTGGAAAAACCACTTTTCGCACTTGTGTTAGTGTTGAAAAACCACTTTTCGCACTTGTGTTAGTGTTGAAAAACCACTTTTCGCACTTGTGTTGGTGCAGGAAACCACTTCTGCACTTGTATTAGTGTGGAAAAAACACTTTTTGCACTTGTGATAGTGTTGAAAAACCACTTTTCGCACTTGTGTTGGTGTTGATAAACCACTTTTCGCACTTGTGTTGGTGCAGGAAACCACTTTTGCACTTGTATTAGTGTGGAAAAAACACTTTTTGCACTTGTGATAGTGTTGAAAAACCACTTTTCGCATTTGTGTTAGTGTTGAAAAACACTTTTCGCACTTGTGTTAGTGTTGAAAAACCACTTTTCGCACTTGTGTTGGTGCAGGAAACCACTTTTGCACTTGTATTAGTGTGGAAAAAACACTTTTTGCACTTGTGATAGTGTTGAAAAACCACTTTTCGCACTTGTGTTAGTGTTGAAAAACCACTTTTCACACTTGTGTTAGTGTTGAAAAACCACTTTTCGCACTTGTGTTGGTGCAGGAAACCACTTTTGCACTTGTATTAGTGTGGAAAAAACACTTTTTGCACTTGTGATAGTGTTGAAAAACCACTTTTCGCACTTGTGTTAGTGTTGAAAAACCACTTTTCGCACTTGTGTTGGTGCAGGAAAGCACTTTTGCACTTGTATTAGTGTGGAAAAAACACTTTTCGCACTTGTGTTAGTGTTGAAAAACCACTTTTCGCACTTGTGTTCGTGTTGAAAAACCACTTTTCGCACTTGTGTTGGTGCAGGAAACCCCATTTGCACTTGTATTAGTGTGGAAAAAACACTTTTTGCACTTGTGATAGTGTTGAAAAACCACATTTCGCACTTGTGTTAGTGTTGAAAAACCACTTTTCGCACTTGTGTTGGTGCAGGAAACCACTTTTGCACTTGTATTAGTGTGGAAAAACCACTTTTCACACTTGTGTTAGTGTTGAAAAACCACTTTTCGCACTTGTGTTAGTGTTGAAAAACCACTTTTCGCACTTGTGTTGGTGCAGGAAACCACTTCTGCACTTGTATTAGTGTGGAAAAAACACTTTTTGCACTTGTGATAGTGTTGAAAAACCACTTTTCACACTTGTGTTGGTGTTGATAAACCACTTTTCGCACTTGTGTTGGTGCAGGAAACCACTTTTGCACTTGTATTAGTGTGGAAAAAACACTTTTTGCACTTGTGATAGTGTTGAAAAACCACTTTTCGCACTTGTGCTAGTGTTGAAAAACCACTTTTCGCACTTGTGTTGGTGCAGGAAACCACTTTTGCACTTGTATTAGTGTGGAAAAAACACTTTTTGCACTTGTGATAGTGTTGAAAAACCACTTTTCGCACTTGTGTTAGTGTTGAAAAACCACTTTTCGCACTTGTGTTGGTGCAGGAAACCACTTTTGCACTTGTATTAGTGTGGAAAAACCACTTTTCGCACTTGTGTTAGTGTTGAAAAACCACTTTTCGCACTTGTGTTAGTGTTGAAAAACCACTTTTCGCACTTGTGTTAATGTTGAAAAACCACTTTTCGCACTTGTGTTGGTGCAGGAAACCACTTTTGCACTTGTATTAGTGTGGAAAAAACACTTTTTGCACTTGTGATAGTGTTGAAAAACCACTTTTCGCACTTGTGTTAGTGTTGAAAAACCACTTTTCGCACTTGTGTTGGTGCAGGAAACCACTTTTGCACTTGTATTAGTGTGGAAAAACCACTTTTCACACTTGTGTTAGTGTTGAAAAACCACTTTTCGCACTTGTGTTGGTGCAGGAAACCACTTCTGCACTTGTATTAGTGTGGAAAAAACACTTTTTGCACTTGTGATAGTGTTGAAAAACCACTTTTCGCACTTGTGTTGGTGTTGATAAACCACTTTTCGCACTTGTATTGGTGCAGGAAACCACTTTTGCACTTGTATTAGTGTGGAAAAAACACTTTTTGCACTTGTGATAGTGTTGAAAAACCACTTTTCGCACTTGTGTTAGTGTTGAAAAACCACTTTTCGCACTTGTGTTGGTGCAGGAAACCACTTTTGCACTTGTATTAGTGCTGAAAAAACACTTTTTCCCCTTGTGATAGTGTTGAAAAACCACTTTTCGCACTTGTGTTAGTGTTGAAAAACCACTTTTCGCACTTGTGTTGGTGCAGGAAACCACTTTTGCACTTGTATTAGTGTGGGAAAACCACTTTTCGCACTTGTGTTAGTGTTGAAAAACCACTTTTCGCACTTGTGTTAGTGTTGAAAAACCACTTTTCGCACTTGTGTTAGTGTTGAAAAACCACTTTTCGCACTTGTGTTGGTGCAGGAAACCACTTTTGCACTTGTATTCGTGTGGAAAAAACACTTTTTGCACTTGTGATAGTGTTGAAAAACCACTTTTCGCACTTGTGTTAGTGTTGAAAAACCACTTTTCGCACTTGTGTTGGTGCAGGAAACCACTTTTGCACTTGTATTAGTGTGGAAAAAACACTTTTCGCATTTGTGTTAGTGTTGAAAAACCACTTTTCGCACTTGTGTTAGTGTTGAAAAACCACTTTTCGCACTTGTGTTGGTGCAGGAAACCACTTCTGCACTTGTATTAGTGTGGAAAAAACACTTTTTGCACTTGTGATAGTGTTGAAAAACCACTTTTCGCACTTGTGTTAGTGTTGAAAAACCACTTTTCGCACTTGTGTTGGTGCAGGAAACCACTTTTGCACTTGTATTTGTGTGGAAAAAACACTTTTTGCACTTGTGATAGTGTTGAAAAACCACTTTTCGCACTTGTGTTAGTGTTGAAAAACCACTTTTCGCACATGTGTTGGTGCAGGAAACCACTTTTGCACTTGTATTAGTGTGGAAAAACCACTTTTCGCACTTGTGTTAGTGTTGAAAAACCACTTTTCGCACTTGTGTTAGTGTTGAAAAACCACTTTTCGCACTTGTGTTAGTGTTGAAAAACCACTTTTCACAATTGTGTTGGTGCAGGAAACCACTTTTGCACTTGTATTAGTGTGGAAAAAACACTTTTTGCACTTGTGATAGTGTTGAAAAACCACTTTTCGCACTTGTGTTAGTGTTGAAAAACCACTTTTCGCACTTGTGTTAGTGTTGAAAACCACTTTTCGCACTTGTGTTGGTGCAGGAAACCACTTTTGCAATTGTATTAGTGTGGAAAAAACACTTTTTGCACTTGTGATAGTGTTGAAAAACCACTTTTCGCACTTGTGTTAGTGTTGAAAAACCACTTTTCGCACTTGTGTTAGTGTTGAAAAACCACTTTTCGCACTTGTGTTGGTGCAGGAAACCACTTTTGCACTTGTATTAGTGTGGAAAAAACACTTTTCGCACTTGTGTTAGTGTTGAAAAACCACTTTTCGCACTTGTGATAGTGTTGAAAAACCACTTTTCGCACTTGTGTTGGTGCAGGAAACCACTTTTGCACTTGTATTAGTGTGGAAAAAACACTTTTTGCACTTGTGATAGTGTTGAAAAACCACTTTTCGCACTTGTGATAGTGTTGAAAAACCACTTTTCGCACTTGTGTTAGTGTTGAAAAACCACTTTTCGCACTTGTGTTGGTGCAGGAAACCACTTTTGCACTTGTATTAGTGTGGAAAAAACACTTTTTGCACTTGTGACAGTGTTGAAAAACCAATTTTCGCACTTGTGTTAGTGTTGAAAAACCACTTTTCGCACTTGTGTTGGTGCAGGAAACCACTTTTGCACTTGTATTAGTGTGGAAAAAACACTTTTTGCACTTGTGATAGTGTTGAAAAACCACTTTTCGCACTTGTGTTAGTGTTGAAAAACCACTTTTCGCACTTGTGTTGGTGCAGGAAACCACTTTTGCACTTGTATTAGTGTGGAAAAAACACTTTTTGCACTTGTGACAGTGTTGAAAAACCACTTTTCGCACTTGTGTTAGTGTTGAAAAACCACTTTTCGCACTTGTGTTGGTGCAGGAAACCACTTTTGCACTTGTATTAGTGTGGAAAAAACACTTTTTGCACTTGTGATAGTGTTGAAAAACCACTTTTCGCAGTTGTGCTAGTGTTGAAAAACCACTTTTCGCACTTGTGTTATTGTTGAAAAACCACTTTTCGCACTTGTGTTGGTGCAGGAAACCACTTTTGCACTTGTATTAGTGTGGAAAAAACACTTTTTGCACTTGTGATAGTGTTGAAAATCCACTTTTCGCACTTGTGTTAGTGTTGAAAAACCACTTTTCGCACTTGTGTTAGTGTTGAAAAACCACTTTTCGCACTTGTGTTGGTGCAGGAAACCACTTTTGCACTTGTATTAGTGTGGAAAAAACACTTTTTGCACTTGTGATAGTGTTGAAAAACCACTTTTCACACTTGTGTTAGTGTTGAAAAACCACTTTTCGCACTTGTGTTGGTGCAGGAAACCACTTTTGCACTTGTATTAGTGTGGAAAAAACACTTTTCGCACTTGTGTTAGTGTTGAAAAACCACTTTTCGCACTTGTGTTAGCGTTGAAAAACCACTTTTCGCACTTGTGTTGGCGTTGAAAAACCACTTTTCGCACTTGTGTTGGTGCAGGAAACCACTTTTGCACTTGTATTAGTGTGGAAAAAACACTTTTTGCACTTGTGATAGTGTTGAAAAACCACTTTTCGCACTTGTGTTAGTGTTGAAAAACCACTTTTCGCACTTGTGTTGGTGCAGGAAACCACTTTTGCACTTGTATTAGTGTGGAAAACCACTTTTCGCACTTGTGTTAGTATTGAAAAACCACTTTTCGCACTTGTGTTGGTGCAGGAAACCACTTCTGCACTTGTATTAGTGTGGAAAAAACACTTTTTGCACTTGTGATAGTGTTGAAAAACCACTTTTCGCACTTGTGTTGGTGTTGAAAAACCACTTTTCGCACTTGTGTTGGTGCAGGAAACCACTTTTGCACTTGTATTAGTGTGGAAAAAACACTTTTTGCACTTGTGATAGTGTTGAAAAACCACTTTTCGCACTCGTGTTAGTGTTGAAAAACCACTTTTCGCACTTGTGTTGGTGCAGGAAACCACTTTTGCACTTGTATTAGTGTGGAAAAAACACTTTTTGCACTTGTGATAGTGTTGAAAAACCACTTTTCGCACTTGTGTTAGTGTTGAAAAACCACTTTTCGCACTTGTGTTGGTGCAGGAAACCACTTTTGCACTTGTATTAGTGTGGAAAAACCACTTTTCGCACTTGTGTTAGTGTTGAAAAACCACTTTTCGCACTTGTGTTAGTGTTGAAAAACCACTTTTCGCACTTGTGTTAGTGTTGAAAAACCACTTTTCGCACTTGTGTTGGTGCAGGAAACCACTTTTGCACTTGTATTAGTGTGGAAAAAACACTTTTTGCACTTGTGATAGTGTTGAAAAACCACTTTTTGCACTTGTGTTAGTGTTGAAAAACCACTTTTCGCACTTGTGTTAGTGTTGAAAAACCACTTTTCGCACTTGTGTTGGTGCAGGAAACCACTTTTGCACTTGTATTAGTGTGGAAAAAACGGCTCTTGCACTTGTGATAGTGTTGAAAAACCACTTTTCGCACTTGTGTTAGTGTTGAAAAACCACTTTTCGCACTTGTATTGGTGCAGGAAACCACTTTTGCACTTGTATTAGTGTGGAAAAAACACTTTTTGCACTTGTGATAGTGTTGAAAAACCACTTTTCGCACTTGTGTTAGTGTTGAAAAACCACTTTTCGCACTTGTGTTGGTGCAGGAAACCACTTTGCACTTGTATTAGTGTGGAAAAAACACTTTTCGCACTTGTGTTAGTGTTGAAAAACCACTTTTCGCACTTGTGTTAGTGTTGAAAAACCACTTTTTGCACTTGTGTTGGTGCAGGAAACTACTTTTGCACTTGTATTAGTGTGGAAAAAACACTTTTTGCACTTGTGATAGTGTTGAAAAACCACTTTTCGCACTTGTGTTAGTGTTGAAAAACCACTTTTCGCACTTGTGTTGGTGCAGGAAACCACTTTTGCACTTGTATTAGTGTGGAAAAACCACTTTTTGCACTTGTGTTAGTGTTGAAAAACCACTTTTCGCACTTGTGTTAGTGTTGAAAAACCACTTTTCGCACTTGCGTTGGTGCAGGAAACCACTTCTGCACTTGTATTAGTGTGGAAAAAACACTTTTTGCACTTGTGATAGTGTTGAAAAACCACTTTTCGCACTTGTGTTAGTGTTGAAAAACCACTTTTCGCACTTGTGTTGGTGCAGGAAACCACTTTTGCACTTGTATTAGTGTGGAAAAAACACTTTTTGCACTTGTGATAGTGTTGAAAAACCACTTTTCGCACTTGTGTTAGTGTTGAAAAACCACTTTTCGCACTTGTGTTAGTGTTGAAAAACCACTTTTTGCACTTGTGTTGGTGCAGGAAACCACTTTTGCACTTGTATTAGTGTGGAAAAAACACTTTTTGCACTTGTGTTAGTGTTGAAAAACCACATTTCGCACTTGTGTTAGTGTTGAAAAACCACTTTTCACACTTGTGTTGGTGCAGGAAACCACTTTTGCACTTGTATTAGTGTGGAAAAAACACTTTTCGCACTTGTGTTAGTGTTGAAAAACCACATTTCGCACTTGTGTTAGTGTTGAAAAACCACTTTTCACACTTGTGTTGGTGCAGGAAACCACTTTTGCACTTGTATTAGTGTGGAAAAAACACTTTTTGCACTTGTGATAGTGTTGAAAAACCACTTTTCGCACTTGTGTTAGTGTTGAAAAACCACTTTTCGCACTTGTGTTGGTGCAGGAAACCACTTTTGCACTTGTATTAGTGTGGAAAAAACACTTTTTGCACTTGTGATAGTGTTGAAAAACCACTTTTCGCACTTGTGTTAGTGTTGAAAAACCACTTTTCGCACTTGTGTTAGTGTTGAAAAACCACTTTTCGCACTTGTGTTGGTGCAGGAAACCACTTTTGCAATTGTATTAGTGTTGAAAAACCACTTTTCGCACTTGTGTTGGTGCAGGAAACCACTTTTGCACTTGTATTAGTGTGGAAAAAACACTTTTTGCACTTGTGATAGTGTTGAAAAACCACTTTTCGCACTTGTGTTAGTGTTGAAAAACCACTTTTCGCACTTGTGTTAGTGTTGAAAAACCACTTTTCGCACTTGTGTTAGTGTTGAAAAACCACTTTTCGCACTTGTGTTGGTGCAGGAAACCACTTTTGCACTTGTATTAGTGTGGAAAAAACACTTTTTGCACTTGTGATAGTGTTGAAAAACCACTTTTCGCACTTGTGTTAGTGTTGAAAAACCACTTTTCGCACTTGTGTTGGTGCAGGAAACCACTTTTGCACTTGTATTAGTGTGGAAAAAACACTTTTCGCACTTGTGTTAGTGTTGAAAAACCACTTTTCGCACTTGTGTTGGTGCAGGAAACCACTTCTGCACTTATATTATTGTGGAAAAAACACTTTTCGCACTTGTGTTAGTGTTGAAAAACCACTTTTCGCACTTGTGTTCGTGTTGAAAAACCACTTTTCGCACTTGTGTTGGTGCAGGAAACCACTTTTGCACTTGTATTAGTGTGGAAAAAACACTTTTTGCACTTGTGATAGTGTTGAAAAACCACTTTTCGCACTTGTGTTAGTGTTCAAAAACCACTTTTCGCACTTGTGTTGGTGCAGGAAACCACTTTTGCACTTGTATTAGTGTGGAGAAAACACTTTTTGCACTTGTGACAGTGTTGAAAAACCACTTTTCGCACTTGTGTTAGTGTTGAAAAACCACTTTTCGCACTTGTGTTGGTGCAGGAAACCACTTTTGCACTTGTATTAGTGTGGAAAAACCACTTTTCGCACTTGTGTTAGTGTTGAAAAACCACTTTTCGCACTTGTGTTAGTGTTGAAAAACCACTTTTCACACTTGTGTTAGTGTTGAAAAACCACTTTTCGCACTTGTGTTGGTGCAGGAAACCACTTTTGCACTTGTATTAGTGTGGAAAAAACACTTTTTGCACTTGTGATAGTGTTGAAAAACCACTTTTCGCACTTGTGTTAGTGTTGAAAAACACTTTTCGCACTTGTGTTAGTGTTGAAAAACCACTTTTCGCACTTGTGTTGGTGCAGGAAACCACTTTTGCACTTGTACTAGTGTGGAAAAAACACTTTTTGCACTTGTGATAGTGTTGAAAAACCACTTTTCGCACTTGTGTTAGTGTTGAAAAACCACTTTTCACACTTGTGTTAGTATTGAAAAACCACTTTTCGCACTTGTGTTGGTGCAGGAAACCACTTTTGCACTTGTATTAGTGTGGAAAAAACACTTTTTGCACTTGTGATAGTGTTGAAAAACCACTTTTCGCACTTGTGTTAGTGTTGAAAAACCACTTTTCGCACTTGTGTTGGTGCAGGAAACCACTTTTGCACTTGTATTAGTGTGGAAAAACCACTTTTCGCACTTGTGTTAGTGTTGAAAAACCACTTTTCGCACTTGTGTTAGTGTTGAAAAACCACTTTTCGCACTTGTGTTAGTGTTGAAAAACCACTTTTCGCACTTGTGTTAGTGTTGAAAAACCACTTTTCGCACTTGTGTTGGTGCAGGAAACCACTTTTGCACTTGTATTAGTGTGGAAAAAACACTTTTTGCACTTGTGATAGTGTTGAAAAACCACTTTTCGCACTTGTGTTAGTGTTGAAAAACCACTTTTCGCACTTGTGTTAGTGTTGAAAAACCACTTTTTGCACTTGTGTTGGTGCAGGAAACCACTTTTGCACTTGTATTAGTGTGGAAAAAACACTTTTTGCACTTGTGATAGTGTTGAAAAGCCACTTTTCGCACTTGTGTTAGTGTTGAAAAACCACTTTTCACACTTGTGTTGGTGCAGGAAACCACTTTTGCACTTGTATTAGTGTGGAAAAAACACTTTTCGCACTTGTGTTAGTGTTGAAAAACCACATTTCGCACTTGTGTTAGTGTTGAAAAACCACTTTTCACACTTGTGTTGGTGCAGGAAACCACTTTTGCACTTGTAATAGTGTGGAAAAAACACTTTTTGCACTTGTGATAGTGTTGAAAAACCACTTTTCGCACTTGTGTTAGTGTTGAAAAACCACTTTTTGCACTTGTGTTAGTGTTGAAAAACCACTTTTCGCACTTGTGTTAGTGTTGAAAAACCACTTTTCGCACTTGTGTTGGTGCAGGAAACCACTTTTGCACTTGTATTAGTGTGGAAAAAACACTTTTTGCACTTGTGATAGTGTTGAAAAACCACTTTTCGCACTTGTGTTAGTGTTGAAAAACCACTTTTCGCACTTGTGTTAGTGTTGAAAAACCACTTTTCGCACTTGTGTTGGTGCAGGAAACCACTTTTGCAATTGTATTAGTGTGGAAAAAACACTTTTTGCACTTGTGATAGTGTTGAAAAACCACTTTTCGCACTTGTGTTAGTGTTGAAAAACCACTTTTTGCACTTGTGTTAGTGTTGAAAAACCACTTTTCGCACTTGTGTTGGTGCAGGAAACCACTTTTGCACTTGTATTAGTGTGGAAAAAACACTTTTTGCACTTGTGATAGTGTTGAAAAACCACTTTTCGCACTTGTGTTAGTGTTGAAAAACCACTTTTCGCACTTGTGTTGGTGCAGGAAACCACTTTTGCACTTGTATTAGTGTGGAAAAAACACTTTTCGCACTTGTGGTAGTGTTGAAAAACAACTTTTCGCACTTGTGTTGGTGCAGGAAACCACTTCTGCACTTATATTAGTGTGGCAAAAACACTTTTCGCACTTGTGTTAGTGTTGAAAAACCACTTTTCGCACTTGTGTTCGTGTTGAAAAACCACTTTTCGCACTTGTGTTGGTGCAGGAAACCACTTTTGCACTTGTCTTAGTGTGGAAAAAACACTTTTTGCACTTGTGATAGTGTTGAAAAACCACTTTTCGCACTTGTGTTAGTGTTGAAAAACCACTTTTCGCACTTGTGTTGGTGCAGGAAACCACTTTTGCACTTGTATTAGTGTGGAGAAAACACTTTTTGCACTTGTGACAGTGTTGAAAAACCACTTTTCGCACTTGTGTTAGTGTTGAAAAACCACTTTTCGCACTTGTGTTGGTGCAGGAAACCACTTTTGCACTTGTATTAGTGTGGAAAAACCACTTTTCGCACTTGTGTTAGTGTTGAAAAACCACTTTTCGCACTTGTGTTAGTGTTGAAAAACCACTTTTCACACTTGTGTTAGTGTTGAAAAACCACTTTTCGCACTTGTGTTGGTGCAGGAAACCACTTTTGCACTTGTATTAGTGTGGAAAAAACACTTTTTGCACTTGTGATAGTGTTGAAAAACCACTTTTCGCACTTGTGTTAGTGTTGAAAAACACTTTTCGCACTTGTGTTAGTGTTGAAAAACCACTTTTCGCACTTGTGTTGGTGCAGGAAACCACTTTTGCACTTGTACTAGTGTGGAAAAAACACTTTTTGCACTTGTGATAGTGTTGAAAAACCACTTTTCGCACTTGTGTTAGTGTTGAAAAACCACTTTTCACACTTGTGTTAGTGTTGAAAAACCACTTTTCGCACTTGTGTTGGTGCAGGAAACCACTTTTGCACTTGTATTAGTGTGGAAAAAACACTTTTTGCACTTGTGATAGTGTTGAAAAACCACTTTTCGCACTTGTGTTGGTGCAGGAAACCACTTTTGCACTTGTATTAGTGTGGAAAAACCACTTTTCGCACTTGTGTTAGTGTTGAAAAACCACTTTTCGCACTTGTGTTAGTGTTGAAAAACCACTTTTCGCACTTGTGTTAGTGTTGAAAAACCACTTTTGCACTTGTATTAGTGTGGAAAAAAACTTTTTGCACTTGTGATAGTGTTGAAAAACCACTTTTTGCACTTGTGTTAGTGTTGAAAACCACTTTTCGCACTTGTGTTAGTGTTGAAAAACCACTTTTCGCACTTTTGTTGGTGCAGGAAACCACTTTTGCACTTGTATTAGTGTGGAAAAAACGCTTTTTGCACTTGTGATAGTGTTGAAAAACCACTTTTCGCACTTGTGTTAGTGTTGAAAAACCACTTTTCGCACTTGTGTTGGTGCAGGAAACCACTTTTGCACTTGTATTAGTGTGGAAAAACCACTTTTCGCACTTGTGTTAGTGTTGAAAAACCACTTTTCGCACTTGTGTTAGTGTTGAAAAACCACTTTTCGCACTTGTGTTAGTGTTGAAAAACCACTTTTCGCACTTGTGTTAGTGTTGAAAAACCACTTTTCGCACTTGTGTTGGTGCAGGAAACCACTTTTGCACTTGTATTAGTGTGGAAAAAACACTTTTTGCACTTGTGATAGTGTTGAAAAACCACTTTTCGCACTTGTGTTAGTGTTGAAAAACACTTTTCGCACTTGTGTTAGTGTTGAAAAACCACTTTTCGCACTTGTGTTGGTGCAGGAAACCACTTTTGCACTTGTACTAGTGTGGAAAAAACACTTTTTGCACTTGTGATAGTGTTGAAAAACCACTTTTCGCACTTGTGTTAGTGTTGAAAAACCACTTTTCACACTTGTGTTAGTGTTGAAAAACCACTTTTCGCACTTGTGTTGGTGCAGGAAACCACTTTTGCACTTGTATTAGTGTGGAAAAAACACTTTTTGCACTTGTGATAGTGTTGAAAAACCACTTTTCGCACTTGTGTTGGTGCAGGAAACCACTTTTGCACTTGTATTAGTGTGGAAAAACCACTTTTCGCACTTGTGTTAGTGTTGAAAAACCACTTTTCGCACTTGTGTTAGTGTTGAAAAACCACTTTTCGCACTTGTGTTAGTGTTGAAAAACCACTTTTCGCACTTGTGTTGGTACAGGAAACCACTTTTGCACTTGTATTAGTGTGGAAAAAAACTTTTTGCACTTGTGATAGTGTTGAAAAACCACTTTTTGCACTTGTGTTAGTGTTGAAAACCACTTTTCGCACTTGTGTTAGTGTTGAAAAACCACTTTTCGCACTTTTGTTGGTGCAGGAAACCACTTTTGCACTTGTATTAGTGTGGAAAAAACGCTTTTTGCACTTGTGATAGTGTTGAAAAACCACTTTTCGCACTTGTGTTAGTGTTGAAAAACCACTTTTCGCACTTGTGTTGGTGCAGGAAACCACTTTTGCACTTGTATTAGTGTGGAAAAACCACTTTTCGCACTTGTGTTAGTGTTGAAAAACCACTTTTCGCACTTGTGTTAGTGTTGAAAAACCACTTTTCGCACTTGTGTTAGTGTTGAAAAACCACTTTTCGCACTTGTGTTAGTGTTGAAAAACCACTTTTCGCACTTGTGTTGGTGCAGGAAACCACTTTTGCACTTGTATTAGTGTGGAAAAAACACTTTTTGCACTTGTGATAGTGTTGAAAAACCACTTTTCGCACTTGTGTTAGTGTTGAAAAACCACTTTTCGCACTTGTGTTAGTGTTGAAAAACCACTTTTTGCACTTGTGTTGGTGCAGGAAACCACTTTTGCACTTGTATTAGTGTGGAAAAAACACTTTTTGCACTTGTGATAGTGTTGAAAAGCCACTTTTCGCACTTGTGTTGGTGCAGGAAACCACTTTTGCACTTGTATTAGTGTGGAAAAAACACTTTTCGCACTTGTGTTAGTGTTGAAAAACCACTTTTTGCACTTGTGTTGGTGCAGGAAACCACTTTTGCACTTGTGATAGTGTTGAAAAGCCACTTTTCGCACTTGTGTTAGTGTTGAAAAACCACTTTTCACACTTGTGTTGGTGCAGGAAACCACTTTTGCACTTGTATTAGTGTGGAAAAAACACTTTTCGCACTTGTGTTAGTGTTGAAAAACCACATTTCGCACTTGTGTTAGTGTTGAAAAACCACTTTTCACACTTGTGTTGGTGCAGGAAACCACTTTTGCACTTGTAATAGTGTGGAAAAAACACTTTTTGCACTTGTGATAGTGTTGAAAAACCACTTTTCGCACTTGTGTTAGTGTTGAAAAACCACTTTTTGCACTTGTGTTAGTGTTGAAAAACCACTTTTCGCACTTGTGTTAGTGTTGAAAAACCACTTTTCGCACTTGTGTTGGTGCAGGAAACCACTTTTGCACTTGTATTAGTGTGGAAAAAACACTTTTTGCACTTGTGATAGTGTTGAAAAACCACTTTTCGCACTTGTGTTAGTGTTGAAAAACCACTTTTCGCACTTGTGTTAGTGTTGAAAAACCACTTTTCGCACTTGTGTTGGTGCAGGAAACCACTTTTGCAATTGTATTAGTGTGGAAAAAACACTTTGTGCACTTGTGATAGTGTTGAAAAACCACTTTTCGCACTTGTGTTAGTGTTGAAAAACCACTTTTCGCACTTGTGTTAGTGTTGAAAAACCACTTTTCGCACTTGTGTTGGTGCAGGAAACCACTTTTGCACTTGTATTAGTGTGGAAAAAACACTTTTTGCACTTGTGATAGTGTTGAAAAACCACTTTTCGCACTTGTGTTAGTGTTGAAAAACCACTTTTCGCACTTGTGTTGGTGCAGGAAACCACTTTTGCACTTGTATTAGTGTGGAAAAAACACTTTTCGCACTTGTGTTAGTGTTGAAAAACAACTTTTCGCACTTGTGTTGGTGCAGGAAACCACTTCTGCACTTATATTAGTGTGGCAAAAACACTTTTCGCACTTGTGTTAGTGTTGAAAAACCACTTTTCGCACTTGTGTTCGTGTTGAAAAACCACTTTTCGCACTTGTGTTGATGCAGGAAACCACTTTTGCACTTGTCTTAGTGTGGAAAAAACACTTTTTGCACTTGTGATAGTGTTGAAAAACCACTTTTCGCACTTGTGTTAGTGTTGAAAAACCACTTTTCGCACTTGTGTTGGTGCAGGAAACCACTTTTGCACTTGTATTAGTGTGGAGAAAACACTTTTTGCACTTGTGACAGTGTTGAAAAACCACTTTTCGCACTTGTGTTAGTGTTGAAAAACCACTTTTCGCACTTGTGTTGGTGCAGGAAACCACTTTTGCACTTGTATTAGTGTGGAAAAACCACTTTTCGCACTTGTGTTAGTGTTGAAAAACCACTTTTCGCACTTGTGTTAGTGTTGAAAAACCACTTTTCACACTTGTGTTAGTGTTGAAAAACCACTTTTCGCACTTGTGTTGGTGCAGGAAACCACTTTTGCACTTGTATTAGTGTGGAAAAAACACTTTTTGCACTTGTGATAGTGTTGAAAAACCACTTTTCGCACTTGTGTTAGTGTTGAAAAACACTTTTCGCACTTGTGTTAGTGTTGAAAAACCACTTTTCGCACTTGTGTTGGTGCAGGAAACCACTTTTGCACTTGTACTAGTGTGGAAAAAACACTTTTTGCACTTGTGATAGTGTTGAAAAACCACTTTTCGCACTTGTGTTAGTGTTGAAAAACCACTTTTCACACTTGTGTTAGTGTTGAAAAACCACTTTTCGCACTTGTGTTGGTGCAGGAAACCACTTTTGCACTTGTATTAGTGTGGAAAAAACACTTTTTGCACTTGTGATAGTGTTGAAAAACCACTTTTCGCACTTGTGTTGGTGCAGGAAACCACTTTTGCACTTGTATTAGTGTGGAAAAACCACTTTTCGCACTTGTGTTAGTGTTGAAAAACCACTTTTCGCACTTGTGTTAGTGTTGAAAAACCACTTTTCGCACTTGTGTTAGTGTTGAAAAACCACTTTTCGCACTTGTGTTGGTACAGGAAACCACTTTTGCACTTGTATTAGTGTGGAAAAAAACTTTTTGCACTTGTGATAGTGTTGAAAAACCACTTTTTGCACTTGTGTTAGTGTTGAAAACCACTTTTCGCACTTGTGTTAGTGTTGAAAAACCACTTTTCGCACTTTTGTTGGTGCAGGAAACCACTTTTGCACTTGTATTAGTGTGGAAAAAACGCTTTTTGCACTTGTGATAGTGTTGAAAAACCACTTTTCGCACTTGTGTTAGTGTTGAAAAACCACTTTTCGCACTTGTGTTGGTGCAGGAAACCACTTTTGCACTTGTATTAGTGTGGAAAAAACACTTTTTGCACTTGTGATAGTGTTGAAAAACCACTTTTCGCACTTGTGTTAGTGTTGAAAAACCACTTTTCGCACTTGTGTTGGTGCAGGAAACCACTTTTGCACTTGTACTAGTGTGGAAAAAACACTTTTCGCACTTGTGTTAGTGTTGAAAAACCACTTTTTGCACTTGTGTTAGTGTTGAAAAACCACTTTTCGCACTTGTGTTGGTGCAGGAAACCACTTTTGCACTTGTATTAGTGTGGAAAAAACACTTTTTGCACTTGTGATAGTGTTGAAAAACCACTTTTCGCACTTGTGTTAGTGTTGAAAAACCACTTTTCGCACTTGTGTTGGTGCAGGAAACCACTTTTGCACTTGTATTAGTGTGGAAAAACCACTTTTTGCACTTGTGATAGTGTTGAAAAACCACTTTTCGCACTTGTGTTAGTGTTGAAAAACCACTTTTCGCACTTGCGTTGGTGCAGGAAACCACTTCTGCACTTGTATTAGTGTGGAAAAAACACTTTTTGCACTTGTGATAGTGTTGAAAAACCACTTTTCGCACTTGTGTTAGTGTTGAAAAACCACTTTTCGCACTTGTGTTGGTGCAGGAAACCACTTTTGCACTTGTATTAGTGTGGAAAAAACACTTTTTGCACTTGTGATAGTGTTGAAAAACCACTTTTCGCACTTGTGTTAGTGTTGAAAAACCACTTTTCGCACTTGTGTTGGTGCAGGAAACCACTTTTGCACTTGTATTAGTGTGGAAAAACCACTTTTCGCACTTGTGTTAGTGTTGAAAAACCACTTTTCGCACTTGTGTTAGTGTTGAAAAACCACTTTTCGCACTTGTGTTAGTGTTGAAAAACCACTTTTCGCACTTGTGTTAGTGTTGAAAAACCACTTTTCGCACTTGTGTTGGTGCAGGAAACCACTTTTGCACTTGTATTAGTGTGGAAAAAACACTTTTTGCACTTGTGATAGTGTTGAAAAACCACTTTTCGCACTTGTGTTAGTGTTGAAAAACCACTTTTCGCACTTGTGTTAGTGTTGAAAAACCACTTTTTGCACTTGTGTTGGTGCAGGAAACCACTTTTGCACTTGTATTAGTGTGGAAAAAACACTTTTTGCACTTGTGATAGTGTTGAAAAGCCACTTTTCGCACTTGTGTTAGTGTTGAAAAACCACTTTTCACACTTGTGTTGGTGCAGGAAACCACTTTTGCACTTGTATTAGTGTGGAAAAAACACTTTTCGCACTTGTGTTAGTGTTGAAAAACCACATTTCGCACTTGTGTTAGTGTTGAAAAACCACTTTTCACACTTGTGTTGGTGCAGGAAACCACTTTTGCACTTGTAATAGTGTGGAAAAAACACTTTTTGCACTTGTGATAGTGTTGAAAAACCACTTTTCGCACTTGTGTTAGTGTTGAAAAACCACTTTTTGCACTTGTGTTAGTGTTGAAAAACCACTTTTCGCACTTGTGTTAGTGTTGAAAAACCACTTTTCGCACTTGTGTTGGTGCAGGAAACCACTTTTGCACTTGTATTAGTGTGGAAAAAACACTTTTTGCACTTGTGATAGTGTTGAAAAACCACTTTTCGCACTTGTGTTAGTGTTGAAAAACCACTTTTCGCACTTGTGTTAGTGTTGAAAAACCACTTTTCGCACTTGTGTTGGTGCAGGAAACCACTTTTGCAATTGTATTAGTGTGGAAAAAACACTTTGTGCACTTGTGATAGTGTTGAAAAACCACTTTTCGCACTTGTGTTAGTGTTGAAAAACCACTTTTCGCACTTGTGTTAGTGTTGAAAAACCACTTTTCGCACTTGTGTTGGTGCAGGAAACCACTTTTGCACTTGTATTAGTGTGGAAAAAACACTTTTTGCACTTGTGATAGTGTTGAAAAACCACTTTTCGCACTTGTGTTAGTGTTGAAAAACCACTTTTCGCACTTGTGTTGGTGCAGGAAACCACTTTTGCACTTGTATTAGTGTGGAAAAAACACTTTTCGCACTTGTGTTAGTGTTGAAAAACAACTTTTCGCACTTGTGTTGGTGCAGGAAACCACTTCTGCACTTATATTAGTGTGGCAAAAACACTTTTCGCACTTGTGTTAGTGTTGAAAAACCACTTTTCGCACTTGTGTTCGTGTTGAAAAACCACTTTTCGCACTTGTGTTGGTGCAGGAAACCACTTTTGCACTTGTCTTAGTGTGGAAAAAACACTTTTTGCACTTGTGATAGTGTTGAAAAACCACTTTTCGCACTTGTGTTAGTGTTGAAAAACCACTTTTCGCACTTGTGTTGGTGCAGGAAACCACTTTTGCACTTGTATTAGTGTGGAGAAAACACTTTTTGCACTTGTGACAGTGTTGAAAAACCACTTTTCGCACTTGTGTTAGTGTTGAAAAACCACTTTTCGCACTTGTGTTGGTGCAGGAAACCACTTTTGCACTTGTATTAGTGTGGAAAAACCACTTTTCGCACTTGTGTTAGTGTTGAAAAACCACTTTTCGCACTTGTGTTAGTGTTGAAAAACCACTTTTCACACTTGTGTTAGTGTTGAAAAACCACTTTTCGCACTTGTGTTGGTGCAGGAAACCACTTTTGCACTTGTATTAGTGTGGAAAAAACACTTTTTGCACTTGTGATAGTGTTGAAAAACCACTTTTCGCACTTGTGTTAGTGTTGAAAAACACTTTTCGCACTTGTGTTAGTGTTGAAAAACCACTTTTCGCACTTGTGTTGGTGCAGGAAACCACTTTTGCACTTGTACTAGTGTGGAAAAAACACTTTTTGCACTTGTGATAGTGTTGAAAAACCACTTTTCGCACTTGTGTTAGTGTTGAAAAACCACTTTTCACACTTGTGTTAGTGTTGAAAAACCACTTTTCGCACTTGTGTTGGTGCAGGAAACCACTTTTGCACTTGTATTAGTGTGGAAAAAACACTTTTTGCACTTGTGATAGTGTTGAAAAACCACTTTTCGCACTTGTGTTGGTGCAGGAAACCACTTTTGCACTTGTATTAGTGTGGAAAAACCACTTTTCGCACTTGTGTTAGTGTTGAAAAACCACTTTTCGCACTTGTGTTAGTGTTGAAAAACCACTTTTCGCACTTGTGTTAGTGTTGAAAAACCACTTTTCGCACTTGTGTTGGTACAGGAAACCACTTTTGCACTTGTATTAGTGTGGAAAAAAACTTTTTGCACTTGTGATAGTGTTGAAAAACCACTTTTTGCACTTGTGTTAGTGTTGAAAACCACTTTTCGCACTTGTGTTAGTGTTGAAAAACCACTTTTCGCACTTTTGTTGGTGCAGGAAACCACTTTTGCACTTGTATTAGTGTGGAAAAAACGCTTTTTGCACTTGTGATAGTGTTGAAAAACCACTTTTCGCACTTGTGTTAGTGTTGAAAAACCACTTTTCGCACTTGTGTTGGTGCAGGAAACCACTTTTGCACTTGTATTAGTGTGGAAAAAACACTTTTTGCACTTGTGATAGTGTTGAAAAACCACTTTTCGCACTTGTGTTAGTGTTGAAAAACCACTTTTCGCACTTGTGTTGGTGCAGGAAACCACTTTTGCACTTGTACTAGTGTGGAAAAAACACTTTTCGCACTTGTGTTAGTGTTGAAAAACCACTTTTTGCACTTGTGTTAGTGTTGAAAAACCACTTTTCGCACTTGTGTTGGTGCAGGAAACCACTTTTGCACTTGTATTAGTGTGGAAAAAACACTTTTTGCACTTGTGATAGTGTTGAAAAACCACTTTTCGCACTTGTGTTAGTGTTGAAAAACCACTTTTCGCACTTGTGTTGGTGCAGGAAACCACTTTTGCACTTGTATTAGTGTGGAAAAACCACTTTTTGCACTTGTGATAGTGTTGAAAAACCACTTTTCGCACTTGTGTTAGTGTTGAAAAACCACTTTTCGCACTTGCGTTGGTGCAGGAAACCACTTCTGCACTTGTATTAGTGTGGAAAAAACACTTTTTGCACTTGTGATAGTGTTGAAAAACCACTTTTCGCACTTGTGTTAGTGTTGAAAAACCACTTTTCGCACTTGTGTTGGTGCAGGAAACCACTTTTGCACTTGTATTAGTGTGGAAAAAACACTTTTTGCACTTGTGATAGTGTTGAAAAACCACTTTTCGCACTTGTGTTAGTGTTGAAAAACCACTTTTCGCACTTGTGTTAGTGTTGAAAAACCACTTTTTGCACTTGTGTTGGTGCAGGAAACCAATTTTGCACTTGTATTAGTGTGGAAAAAACACTTTTTGCACTTGTGATAGTGTTGAAAAGCCACTTTTCGCACTTGTGTTAGTGTTGAAAAACCACTTTTCACATTTGTGTTGGTGCAGGAAACCACTTTTGCATTTGTATTAGTGTGGAAAAAACACTTTTCGCACTTGTGTTAGTGTTGAAAAACCACTTTTCGCACTTGTGTTAGTGTTGAAAAACCACTTTTCACACTTGTGTTGGTGCAGGAAACCACTTTTGCACTTGTATTAGTGTGGAAAAAACACTTTTTGCACTTGTGATAGTGTTGAAAAACCACTTTTCGCACTTGTGTTAGTGTTGAAAAACCACTTTTTGCACTTGTGTTAGTGTTGAAAAACCACTTTTCGCACGTGTGTTAGTGTTGAAAAACCACTTTTCGCACTTGTGTTGGTGCAGGAAACCACTTTTGCACTTGTATTAGTGTGGAAAAAACACTTTTTGCACTTGTGATAGTGTTGAAAAACCACTTTTCGCACTTGTGTTAGTGTTGAAAAACCACTTTTCGCACTTGTGTTAGTGTTGAAAAACCACTTTTTGCACTTGTGTTGGTGCAGGAAACCACTTTTGCACTTGTATTAGTGTGGAAAAAACACTTTTTGCACTTGTGATAGTGTTGAAAAGCCACTTCTCGCACTTGTGTTAGTGTTGAAAAACCACTTTTCACACTTGTGTTGGTGCAGGAAACCACTTTTGCACTTGTATTAGTGTGGAAAAAACACTTTTCGCACTTGTGTTAGTGTTGAAAAACCACATTGCGCACTTGTGTTAGTGTTGAAAAACCACTTTTCACACTTGTGTTGGTGCAGGAAACCACTTTTGCACTTGTATTAGTGTGGAAAAAACACTTTTTGCACTTGTGATAGTGTTGAAAAACCACTTTTCACACTTGTGTTAGTGTTGAAAAACCACTTTTTGCACTTGTGTTAGTGTTGAAAAACCACTTTTCGCACTTGTGTTAGTGTTGAAAAACCACTTTTCGCACTTGTGTTGGTGCAGGAAACCACTTTTGCACTTGTATTAGTGTGGAAAAAACACTTTTTGCACTTGTGATAGTGTTGAAAAACCACTTTTCGCACTTGTGTTAGTGTTGAAAAACCACTTTTCGCACTTGTGTTAGTGTTGAAAAACCACTTTTCGCACTTGTGTTGGTGCAGGAAACCACTTTTGCAATTGTATTAGTGTGGAAAAAACACTTTTTGCACTTGTGATAGTGTTGAAAAACCACTTTTCGCACTTGTGTTAGTGTTGAAAAACCACTTTTCGCACTTGTGTTAGTGTTGAAAAACCACTTTTCGCACTTGTGTTGGTGCAGGAAACCACTTTTGCACTTGTATTAGTGTGGAAAAAACACTTTTTGCACTTGTGATAGTGTTGAAAAACCACTTTTCGCACTTGTGTTAGTGTTGAAAAACCACTTTTCGCACTTGTGTTGGTGCAGGAAACCACTTTTGCACTTGTATTAGTGTGGAAAAAACACTTTTCGCACTTGTGTTAGTGTTGAAAAACCACTTTTCGCACTTGTGTTGGTGCAGGAAACCACTTCTGCACTTATATTAGTGTGGAAAAAACACTTTTTGCACTTGTGTTAGTGTTGAAAAACCACTTTTCGCACTTGTGTTCGTGTTGAAAAAACACTTTTCACACTTGTGTTGGTGCAGGAAACCACTTTTGCACTTGTATTAGTGTGGAAAAAACACTTTTTGCACTTGTGATAGTGTTGAAAAACCACTTTTCGCACTTGTGTTAGTGTTGAAAAACCACTTTTCGCACTTGTGTTGGTGCAGGAAACCACTTTTGCACTTGTATTAGTGTGGAGAAAACACTTTTTGCACTTGTGACAGTGTTGAAAAACCACTTTTCGCACTTGTGTTAGTGTTGAAAAACCACTTTTCGCACTTGTGTTGGTGCAGGAAACCACTTTTGCACTTGTATTAGTGTGGAAAAACCACTTTTCGCACTTGTGTTAGTGTTGAAAAACCACTTTTCGCACTTGTGTTAGTGTTGAAAAACCACTTTTCACACTTGTGTTAGTGTTGAAAAACCACTTTTCGCACTTGTGTTGGTGCAGGAAACCACTTTTGCACTTGTATTAGTGTGGAAAAAACACTTTTTGCACTTGTGATAGTGTTGAAAAACCACTTTTCGCACTTGTGTTAGTGTTGAAAAACACTTTTCGCACTTGTCTTAGTGTTGAAAAACCACTTTTCGCACTTGTGTTGGTGCAGGAAACCACTTTTGCACTTGTATTAGTGTGGAAAAAACACTTTTTGCACTTGTGATAGTGTTGAAAAACCACTTTTCGCACTTGTGTTAGTGTTGAAAAACCACTTTTCGCACTTGTGTTGGTGCAGGAAACCACTTTTGCACTTGTATTAGTGTGGAAAAACCACTTTTCGCACTTGTGTTAGTGTTGAAAAACCACTTTTCGCACTTGTGTTAGTGTTGAAAAACCACTTTTCGCACTTGTGTTGGTGCAGGAAACCACTTTTGCAATTGTATTAGTGTGGAAAAAACACTTTGTGCACTTGTGATAGTGTTGAAAAACCACTTTTCGCACTTGTGTTAGTGTTGAAAAACCACTTTTCGCACTTGTGTTAGTGTTGAAAAACCACTTTTCGCACTTGTGTTGGTGCAGGAAACCACTTTTGCACTTGTATTAGTGTGGAAAAAACACTTTTTGCACTTGTGATAGTGTTGAAAAACCACTTTTCGCACTTGTGTTAGTGTTGAAAAACCACTTTTCGCACTTGTGTTGGTGCAGGAAACCACTTTTGCACTTGTATTAGTGTGGAAAAAACACTTTTCGCACTTGTGTTAGTGTTGAAAAACAACTTTTCGCACTTGTGTTGGTGCAGGAAACCACTTCTGCACTTATATTAGTGTGGCAAAAACACTTTTCGCACTTGTGTTAGTGTTG